>NC_089838.1:163836895-164136895 GCF_035609145.1 Eleutherodactylus coqui
ACTTCCCACAGACTTGGCTCTCCGGACCCGATGGTACTGTGGCCCCTCTCCTGACCACACCTGCCATACCCCACCCCGCCACTAGGGTGTAACAGCAGCCCCCGATTCCCAGGCGCCCCCAGTACTCTGCAGCGCTCAACTAAATATGATCTATACCTATGTAACATGTTTAGGTACTTAGAGCAGGTGGTCTCCGCAGACGCCCCCCGGCCTCCTTATACACTCACTGTAAAAAGAAAACCCTCCCCGAGGAGGAAGAGGAGGAGGAAGCGAAACCTTCCATCTGTGATTGTACTGATATAAGTGATTACAATATCAGAGCTAGAAAACTGAGCACTTGTTGGCCGGCTCTAGTACCGTGTTGTACCGCATATAGCTTGGATACAAGATGTGATACAGGTGGGCATGGAGGCTCTAGTACCCTGTTGTACCGCCTCTAGCTTGGATACAAGATGTGATACAGGTGGGCATGGAGGCTCTAGTACCCTGTTGTACCGCCTCTAGCTTGGATACAAGATGTGATACGGCCGGGCATGGAGGCTCTAGTACCGTGTTGTCCCACCTCTAGCTTGGATACAAGATGTGATACAGGGGGCATGGAGGCTCTAGTACCCTGTTGTACCGCCTCTAGCTTGGATACAAGATGTCATACATGCAGGCATGGAGGCTCTAGTACCCTGTTGTCCCACCTCTAGCTTGGATACAAGATATGATACAGGTGGGCATGGAGGCTCTAGTACCCTGTTGTACCGCCTCTAGCTTGGATACAAGATGTGATACGGCCGGGCATGGAGGCTCTAGTACCGTGTTGTCCCACCTCTAGCTTGGATACAAGATGTGATACAGGCAGGCATGGAGGCTCTAGTACCCTGTTGTCCCACCTCTAGCTTGGATACAAGATATGATACAGGTGGGCATGGAGGCTCTAGTACCCTGTTGTACCGCCTCTAGCTTGGATACAAGATGTGATACGGCCGGGCATGGAGGCTCTAGTACTCTATTGTACCGCCTCTAGCTTGGATACAAGATGTGATACAGGGGAGGCATGGAGGCTCTAGTACCCTGTTGTACCGCCTCTAGCTTGGATACAAGATGTCATACATGCAGGCATGGAGGCTCTAGTACCGTGTTGTCCCACCTCTAGCTTGGATACAAGATGTGATACAGGCAGGCATGGAGGCTCTAGTACCCTGTTGTCCCACCTCTAGCTTGGATACAAGATGTGATACAGGTGGGCATGGAGGCTCTAGTACCCTGTTGTACCGCCTCTAGCTTGGATACAAGATGTGATACGGCCGGGCATGGAGGCTCTAGTACCCTGTTGTCCCACCTCTAGCTTGGATACAAGATGTCATACATGGAGGCTCTAGTACCGTGTTGTCCCACCTCTAGCTTGGATACAAGATGTGATACTAGTGGGCATGGAGGCTCTAGTACCCTGTTGTCCCACCTCTAGCTTGGATACAAGATGTGATGCAGGGGAGGCATGGAGGCTCTGGTACCCTGTTGTACCGCCTCTAGCTTGGATACAAGATGTGATACAAGTGGGCATGGAGGCTCTAGTACTCTATTGTACCGCCTCTAGCTTGGATACAAGATGTGATACAGGGGAGGCATGGAGGCTCTAGTACTCTGTTGTACCGCCTCTAGCTTGGATACAGGGGAGGCATGGAGGCTCTAGTACCCTGTTGTACCGCCTCTAGCTTGGATACAAGATGTGATACAGGGGAGGCATGGAGGCTCTGGTACCCTGTTGTACCGCCTTTAGCTTGGATACAAGATGTGATACAGGCGGGCATAGAAGCATACAGGTCCCATATGGTATCCTGTGGCATATCGGTCCACATTTGCTATAACTGAGCCTATAGATCCTAGTAACATAGTATGTAAGGCAACAAAAAGTGTTATTGTTCTCAGCAAGGGAAACCACGTAATCTTGTAAATATGATGGCTTTTAATGGTTAACAAAAATACATGATGTTATAGCGAGCTTTCCAATCTACTCAGTTTGAAAGCTCGCTGTAACATCACGTATTTTTGTTAGCCATTAAAAGGTATCATAGCTTCAAGATTCCTTGGTTTCTCTTACTGAGAACAATCACACTTTACTCTAATGGAAAACCCTGTACCAAACTTTTTTTTCTGCCACAAAAGACTTGTGTCCATCCGGTTCAGCCTATTACCCCCCAATGTTGATCCAGAGGAAGGCAAAACTATTGTGCAAACTTGTGGTCTGTTGGTGTCCCTGATAGTCCCATACATGTTCTAGTGGGGATAAATCTGGTGACTGGGCAGCCACAGAAGTGTGACAATGTTGTGGGGCTTCCTGAGATCCTCTTGTGTGTGCAGCCGACCATTATCCTGCTGGAAGCCACCATGAGAGGAACAGATGTGGCTGCAGGATGTCCTAAACATATCACCGAGCTGTCATTGTCCCTCATACCACTACTAGGGGTGACCGACTGTTGTATGTGATGGCTCCTGGACTATCACACCAGCAGTGGGGGCAGTGTGCCGCTTCACAGCAAAGGCAGGATTGGGGTGCTCACCCTTGGGTCTCCGGACATGGTCATACACAGGGTCCAAACTAAAGATGGATTTGTTGCTAAAGACAACCCACATCCACTCTGTAGTGTCCAGTTTTGTTCATAACATTACTGTAAATGGAGGTCAAAGACAGTATATGTAATGGGCGCCGTGACCAAATGTCCTTCAGCCAAGCGCCTGCTAATGGTTCCAACAGACACAGAGGCCTGTAATGATGGTGCCCCCCTGTCTCTGGATGACGGACAATGAAACAGTCAGAGCTGCTTACGCTGATCAAGCAATTCCCTCTACTGGTGGTCTATCGAGAGCGTCCTGAGCCCTCACGCATCCGCTGGTCCCAACACCTCCAAACAGTCTGGTCAGAATGGTCCAGGTGGCGGGCAATTCAACCATACCACCATCCAGCTTCTCACATTCCAATAATGCCCCCTCTCAAACACTGTAAACAGGGTGACCGCTCTTCTCTGTGTCGTAGAGGCGTCTGGTGGTCAACAATCTCTACACAAGAGGAAAAATAGGTCCTCTACACACAAGTTGCCTCTGAGAGCCTTTTATAGGTCAAGGGTGGCAAGACCGTTCATCTAATCGCATCACAACTCTAATCGTCTATATATCTGCCTGAGATGGAACTGCATGCCAAGTTTTGCAGCAAAATGCCAACTCCTTCTAGGGGCTTGATTTTCTTTTTTGCAGTGAGTATAATTTGCACCACCCCTCCCCCTACAAACTGTGATTGTGATGTTCTCGTATTCTTTCGCTTCATCAGGATCATAAGACTTTGAGTACAATTTCACAAATATTCCAGTGAGGTTCTTTATTTTTCCTGTATGTTCTTGTTATTTGTTCTCTCTTCGCTGCTTATTTCGCATTGACTTCCCCTTTCTGCAACTTCTTGATTACCGTATCCCATCTCTGGTTGTCGCCATTGCTCCAAATCATCATTTCTCTGATTGTAACTGTTGCCACTAGCGACGAGGCACCTTTTTTACTGTAAGAAATTGTTTTATTTTATTTGTAAAATTATTTTAAAACTAATAAAAATTTGATTTGAAAGACCCTCCTTCCTTGACTCATATGGGCTCTTCTTGGGTCCAGCTCTAGAAGCAGTCAACGTGTCAGGTAGTCCTCACCACTCAGTCTCAACAGGTGATGGTAGACTTGATTGACAGTCTGACGTCACCTATTGAGAATGAGAATATCTACTTGATATGTTGACAGTAGAGATGAGTGAACTTACTCGTTTAGGGCGTTTTTGCACTCGAGCACCACTTTTTCCGAGTAACTGACTACTCGGACGAAAAGACTCGGGGGGGCGCCGGTGGGTGGTGGAGTGAGGGGTAGCAGTGGGGAACAGGCGGGAGCTCTCCTCTCCCCCCCCCCCCCGCCCCCCCCCCCCCCCACTCCCCTCTGCAACCCCCGGCGCCCCACAAATCTTTTCGCCCGAGTAGTTGGTTACTCGGAAAAAGCGGTGCTCGTGCAAAAACGCCCTCAACGAGTAAGTTTACTCGTCTCTAGTTGACAGCGTCTAGAGCTGGACTTAAGAAGATCCCATACAGGTCATGCAAGGGGAGGGGAGTACTGGAACAAAAAGACCGAGCAGTGGGGCCGCCATTGAACAGCCACGCATCCGGTCCTGCTGACTTTATCCAGAGACCGGCCTTCTTTAAAGGGGTATTCCCATATCAATGTTTTGTGGCGTAAATAAGAACTACTGTTCTTTCCCTACACCTTGCCGGGTGTTATGGAAACAGTTGAAGCGGCATCCTGTGTGTTTACACAGGGAGGAATGTCTGCGCAAATTTTGCAGCATTTCTGGATCCAAAACTGACTTCTATGGGGACTCGTGGTGCACAAATGCACTGGAAAATAGAGTATGCTGTTTTGTTTTGCAATAAGCAGTGAATAGAACCCATTTATATCGATAGTTCATCACATGTTCGTATTTTTCCTGCACATTTTGGCTGTGCAAAAAACCCAACCAAACAGCATACTTTATTTTCCTGTGCATTTGTGCACCAAAAATCCCCATAGAAGTCAATGGGAATGCGCATAAAATATGCTAGATGTGCGAAACACTGCAATTGCACAGGGAAAAGAGCTCATCTGGAACTCATTAGCCATTTTAATCGGTATATATCTTTTTTGCCATGCACCTGCCATGAAAAAGAACAGTAAAATACGTTGATGTGTGTACAAAAAAGCATCCATTGTCCTCGCAAAAACGCTGCGCTCATGCATGCGCAATATGCACATGTCTGTGTGACGCTGGCCTAAGGCTAGGTGCACACCCGCCTTAACTGTGAGCTCAGCCTATGAGGTACAGCAAGCATTGGACGACACATGAAAACTAATCCACTATGTTGACAAAGTATTGGGCCCCCAGCAATCCTGTACTGTCAGGCATAGGGGGTAGGCAAATTGAACTTGTGAGCGTTGGGTATAAAGGAGAGCATCACACAGGTATATCCCAGAACAGAAACCACCAGACTGCCAGCAGGTGTAGAGCGGACAGTGGGGTCTGGTGGTGGAAAGTCACCTGAACAGCCAATCTGTACAGGACATGGCAGCACTCTTGGATCTTCCAAAGTCCTCTGTGGGCAAGGTTATTTGAAAATGTAAAACCTCAGGTGTGTGTAATGCAGCCACCTTCGGGGGGACAGAACGTGGACAGTGAAGCCTTGTAGAAGCTGTGAAGGCATCACGCACAATGTCTGCTGTAACACTTGCTCAGGAGGTCTCGTAGGCTATTGGAACATCCATTAGCATCAGAATCATCCATAGGGATGCGAAGGGTTACCATGGATGAGCGGATGCACACAATCCCGGTACTGGTGCATTATGTCTCCATGGGGTGGAGACATGGGTTGGTTGGGCTTATTGACAGGTCATGCCCCAAGATGTGCGGATTGGCTGCATAGCTCTCACTGGCCATCCCCTTGATAAGCTGACACATCTGCTGGCCGGACTGGTATGTCCGCTCCCGTCTCCCAGAGCAGCAGGCCCCGCAGTCAGTCAGCATATTGGTTGCAACACGTTTCACCAGCCATCCCCTGACAAGCTCAGACATCTGGCATGTCCGTTCCCGTCCCCCCAATCAGGCGGCCCCGCTCTCGCTCTCCTCAATGTGCTCCACAGCCCTCCAACACGGTCAGTCTCAGCTGCTGTAAAAGACGGCCCAACACCATATTGAAAAATGATTACAATCAAATATCATTCCCTTCTATGTGCGTCCCAGTACGGCCTTACCTGTGTAAATACGCTGCACAGGTACAACAAATAGATTTGATGCATAAATGTTCAGCAGATACACGGGTTTCCTGTGTATTTACGCACACCCACTGATTTCAATGAGCTTTTTCAACGCGTAATACGCACTATGATAGGAATCGCTCTGTTTTTTTTGTTTTTTTTTCACACGATCGAATGCTGCGTGAAAAACGTGCAGATGTGAATAAACCCATTGAAATCACTGCAGACTGAGCAGTGGGTAATATTACTCGCCCCCTCTGGGAGCAGAGTGTCACCTTTTGAGTTATATACCTCCACATGAATAGATATGGGATAAATTGTCTTACTCAGACAAGTATGCAGCATGAATATTAAAATAACTGGATTGTGTTCATTCAACACAAGTGTTTCCATAAAACTTCATGACAGATTAAATACTGCCCCTACTGAGTGCACGGAAAGGAAATCAATCGATCCAATTATGGGAGTAGGTTCCTTGCCTCCTAGCACTGCTCGGTCTAAGGCATGCCTCTCGGAGTCTGTTACCTACTAATGTGCCTCCAGTGGAATGATTGGATGCATTTGCAAGGAGAATGCTGACTTCAGTCATATTCAGACATTCTAATACTTGTCATTAGAGTGGGCTTCCAAATGGATCTGTGAATATTTATTGTGCCGTCAATTGGCGGTATTGGAGAACCATTCACCCAAGAAGAACCATTGCCATGTTTCACATTTTGGAATTCTTTCATTGATGCAAGTGCCCCTCATACTGTAGCTTCACACAGGTTTCTTAGTTCATTCTTTATTAAAGCAAATTTAAGTTTTTGTAATCTGATCCAAAAAGGTTTTTCTACCATAAACCTTTTTTTTTAAATATACTGGGCTCTTAGGAGGCAGGAAGTGGTGATGCTTGGACCTAACCATTGGTCATAGTCTAGGCCGACATTTAAAAAAAATTACTTCAATTTAATATAGTAGAAAAGGAAGAGGAGGTGGAGCTTATCCAGTGAGGAAAAACAAGGGTTTTTTTTTTCTTCTGGCTTTTGTTTTAACTTGCGGGACAAGTTGTATTTTTTTAATATCATTTTGAAGTACATATAATGTATTATATGACTTTTATATGTGTAGCACCACATGCAAGGATTTTCAGGGGGATGGTGGGTCGTGGGCGGGGAGTGGGGGGGGGGGGCTGGAAATATAAGCCTCACCCTGAAAATGAGCTGTAGCTGAAGGGAAAAAAAAGTATACTTCACTTAGAAGCGCTGGCCGACCCTCTGCTGCAGCTTCTCCCCAGGTCCCGGACACTGGTCGTCGTCGTCTTCTCTTCTGGCCAGGGATTAAAAAATCCCCACCTTTTGGAAGCGCTGGCTGTGATTGCCTGACACTTGGCCAATTACAGCAAGTGCTTGATGAACCAATCACAGCCATTCATCAAGTGCTGGCTGTGATTGGCTAAGCGTCAGCCAATCACAGCCAGTGCTTCCAGGAGGCGGGGATTTTTCAATCCCCGGCTAGAAGATGAAGAGAAACAGTGCTGGGACCCAGGGAAAAGACGCAGCCGGGCTGACAGCGCTTCTAAGGTGATGTATACTGTTTTTTTTAGCTAGGGCTTAGGTTATAGTTTAGATAGTAGGATTTCCTACTGTCAAAGTTGCACTGAACGTAAACTGCGTGTTCGTGCGATGCAACAGAGAGGAAGGCTTCATAGGGAAACATGGGCTACAAAACCTCACGAGTCGTGTGCATATCGCTGGACCCGCGAGGTCTTTGTGTCGGGTTGTTGCATGCTACAAAACATTGCATGTGTGAAGTAGCCCATAGGAAAGCATGGGCTTCACATACATGCGATTTGTAGCCTGTATAAATGAGGCCAAATGATCACTTTTTAAAGTGTTTTTTTTTTTTTTTGGCTAGAGGCAAGATAAACAAAATCTGCAAAAAAAATATATATTTTTTTTCCTTGACAGTGTTCATCATTGCTGCTGTAGGGGTAATACGGGGAAGCTGAACACTGGGGTTGGGCTAGAGGAACCAGATTGACAATGATTAGGTGATGGCTCCTCCTGATTCCCAAGACAACCTTTTCCTTTTTGTGTGTGTCTTAAAAATGACTATGTAACACAGCATTGGTGCATCCCGTAGAATAAATGTGCGATCCTGGTTACCCGTCTCCAGTGCTGTAGATCCCCCTCATCTAGTTGAATAGAGCTATAACTCGTATGGCCTCAAAGACTTGCCAGTGTTTATACTTCAGTGCTGCATCATAAATATGCAATAATCTGCTAAAATATTAATGGCTTTAAGGGCTAGGCAAGCGAAAAGCAATCATAAGTTTCCCTTATTTATGCTCTTGGAATACTTAAATTACTTCTACTTAGATTGAACATTAAAATGTATTACAATCGAACACAAGAAAATTATTTCCTTTTCATCAGTGGAACATTTTAGACTGTATTAAGAAAATCTATATTCACCTGCAGTGTAAAAATCCCAGAAAGGTTTCTGTATTCTGCAGATTTATTCCATATTTGCAGTTCCGTCATTTAACCCATTATAATGCGGTGTGAAATCTATAAAACTGCATTGAACTCATGCTGATCTTGCTGTGGATTTCGAGAAATGTTCCTCCATGTAGGAAGATGGCCTTATTTTTTTCAAGGGCATCATACAAAGCTAATGTGAAATTTCACACAGTAGTGGGTAAGAAAGAACCGTGAATGAATACTATTTACATGACATTTATCAGAGCCCGCTTTTTTACTTTTTTTGAAGCTTAAAATGTAATAGTATTATGCATTTGAAGCAAACATTAACTCATAATGCTGGAAATAGTGTAGCGGAAACTGTCCCCACAAAGTCTGGTACAGCCCAAGAGACATTGATGAAAATACTTGAGAAAAAAACGGTTTGACTTACCCCAGACTCGGAGTTTAGTGGCATATCACTAAGAGTAGTTTCACATGTGCGTTGGGACATTCAGCGCTGTTCGATTCCGTCCAGAGACGGAACTGTTCAGCCATGGGGATTCTCCTATCCTGATCCCCCAAATGGAGCAGGAAAGCGGAATCCCCAGCTCAAGTTTGAAACCACCCTAAAAGTTTGACCACTGTGGCTTGGCACGATCACTAGAACAGAGATTTTGTCTTATCTATGTAACTACTGAGAAGAAAGTAGGGCAATGTTGAGAGGACTGTTGACTAGAGTGGCCACTCATACAGCTGCATGGTAGATGGTGGCTTCCTTCTGCTGCCATTTTATTCAAGTGGTAAGTTGGGGTCACAGCAACCTGTTCATTGGACATTGTGACACTGTGCTATGATATGCCGATCTTTGTGGCAGGGATACTCCACTATGTCTAGTAAAGATCCACTGAGATTGGTGCTCAGCTTGAACCTTCACTTAGGCTGGAGTGTTGCCTACCTGGCAGAGCAAGGCTTGGTCTAAGGGCCTGTTCACATCACATCACATTAGAAAGGGCCACAAGCAGATCCTCCCCTTCAGGCGTTGAGAACGGCATATGGCTCTGTCCTGGGCCTAATGTTGTTCAACATTTTCATAAATGATCTGGAGGACGGAATTGATGGGAAACTGATCGAATTTGCAGATGACACAAAGCTAGGAGGATTAGCTAACACTAGGGAAGAGAGAGATGATCTGTCTGGTATGATTTAGTGAATCCTGCACTGAGCAGGGGCTTGGACCCGATGACCCTGGAGGTCCCTTCTAACTCAACCATTCTATGATTCTAGTATTCAAAAAGATCTAGAAAAGCTTGAACAGTGGTCAGCAACTAACAGAATGGTATTTAACAAGGAGAAATGCAAAATCCTACATCTGGGCAAGAAAAATGAAAAAGCACATACAGAATGGGAGGAATTGAGCTAAGCAGCAGCACATGTGAAAAAGACTTGGGTATACTACTAGATCATAGACTGAACATGAGTCAACAATGTGATGCAGCAGCCAAAAAGGCAAACACAATTCTGGGATGTATTAAGAGAAGCATAGAGTCTAGATCATGTGAGGTAATTATTCCCCTCTACTCTTCCTTAGTCAGACCTCATCTGGAATACTGTGTCCAGTTCTGGGCATCCCACTTTAAAAAAGACATAGATAAACTGGAGCAAGCTCAGAGAAGAGTTACCAAGATGGTGAGCAAATGGTCTGCAAATCATGTCCTATGGGGAACAGTTAAAGGATCTGGGAATGTTTAGCTTGCAAAAAAAGAAGGCTGAGCGGAGACTTAATAGCTGTCTGCAAATATCTGAAGGGCTGTCACAGTGCTGAGGGATCAGCCCTATTCTCATTTGCACAAGAAAAGACTAGAAGCAATGGGATGAAACTGAAAGGGAGGAGACACAGATTAGATATTAGAAAGAACTTTCTGACAATGAGGGTGATCAATGAGTGGAACAGGTTACCATGGGAAGTGGTGAGTTCTCCTTCAATGGAAGTGTTCAAACAAAGGCTGGACAAATATCTGTCTGGGATGATTTAGTGAATCCTGCACTGAGCAGGGGGTTGGGCCAGATGACCCTGGAGGTCCCTTCCAACTCTACCATTCTCTCTTGATGTCCGGAGATGACTTGCGGCATGTGACTGATGTAGGGGATGTCCTCCACATCAGTCAAACAAGGATGAATTTCACTTGCAGCTCCCATGATCTGTTCAGGTCACAGGACTGTTGATAGATAATTGGCATCCAGTGAAAAAAATATATGCATAATACACAGTGACAATACACCCGTGATATGGAGTTTTGTACCGTGAGCGGGGACACTCCGGGTGTTGTTGTTATGCCATGATGGGGGGTAGATGGGACATTTCTTGTATATGGATGTAGATTTGGCAACTAAAAATATTTTATCTGGCTGCTAATTTTTTCCGTTTAGGATCTCTGACTGATATAAAATCCTCACCACCCCACCTTTTGTATATTAGTAATGGACTGCAATAAGTTAATATATAACATCGCAGTGTGTTTAAATCTGTTCAACACAGTCTAGCTTTTTCCTATTACATTAGAATCTGTCTTAATTGCAATCAGCCCATGGTCTGCTAACTTTTACTCCTTTCCTTGGCAGTGGTGGACATGAGGACAACGGCTTTCTTTATTACAGATGCCACTATAAGGTATATAAATATTTCTGGTTTTCCTTTTTCGTTAGTGCATGTGTGTACAGGTTGGCCCTGTTCAGCCATTCTAAATAATTTTTAGATGTTGATTGTACTGTATATACCCCGTTTCCCTGAAAATAAGACATAGCATGATTTTCCAGAATTTTTGAGGATGCAAAATGATTTTTCAGGCTTTTTGAGGATGCTTGAAATATAAGCCCTACTCCAAAACTAGGCCCTGCTAACAGTTAATTAAAAAAGTCAATTTAAATGGTGTCCAGGCAGCTATACATGTAAAAAAGTTAAACCTTTTTGAACAAAAATTAATATAAGACACTGTCTTATTTTCGGGGAAATAAGGTAATATCTATTTTCATGAACTGGCTTTCTCTTTACCTTTTTGGTGATTTGAATGACAAAGTTGTAAAAAAAAAACCCAAACTGTTAGATATCCAGCTAAATTCCATAACTGTTGATTTGTGGAAGCTTTCTACTAAACATAGAATTCATATTATATTCCCATAATTGACAAAATCTGAGGAGGATTCCAATGAAAACTGTAGTAGACGTCCATGCTTAGTATTACTGCAGCCGTGGATATGTGCATGGACTAGCCTCGTGCAATGAGTCTAATCTGCGTGTGAAAACGCATCAAGATGTGACATATATCCTTTGTATGGACTACAGCGTGCAAATGAATGGAATGCCTCTTATGTGGACTTGCCACAGGTTTCATGTGGATTCCTTGTCAAAATCCGCAATATTCATGTGTCCTATTTCATCTTTTACCCCTTTTATGGTCTGTCTTCTTTTTTCGTGCAGAGCTCTTCCTAATGCCATGTATTCTTGATGTTTGTTTAGTTTGTTCTGTAGTTGCCGGAAGGATGAGCCATTCTTTGGAAAACTCCATTCCGTATGAAGACTATCTGAGAATGAAAGCTCAGACTATTCCACCCCACCGCATGAAAGATTTCTTAGATTCTCTCAATTGCAAGGGAGCCGAGGAAATGCAGCAATTTGTTCATTCTCCAATCTCTGTATATCAACAAAGAAATCATTACTTTTACATGGACAATTCTGATGTGGCTGGTTCGTTGCTGGAGCTAGCTAGGCCCATCGCCTCTCCTCTGCAGCACTCTACTGTTAGTCCCGGGGTCCCTCTTGATCAGCATCATGTCCCCGTACATCATGTCCAATTGCGACCGGGTCACAATATTGATGTTCAGTCAGGCCAACCCAATAAGACTCTTCAGCAGCAGGTTGATGGCCAGTCTGTTTCTGATGGCCAGAACTCTAGCATTGTTGGTACGTCTTCTTCTCAAGATCGGAGAGCTTGCTCTTCAGGATTATCCCAACCAGTTAAAAAAAGGAAATTTGACTTGCCTATTGAGGACAGCTATACTATTAACCACAGTTCGTTACAAAACACTCCTGCTACCGTCGTAGCACTGCCTTTGCAAAGTCAGCAACAGGCATACATTCCTCTTCGGCAGGAGCTTCTCACTGTGGATAGTAGTCAGTTGTATGGACTAGTTCCTGCCAGTACTTCACCCTCTGGACAGTTGCCTAATGTAGAATCTTGGGCCATCTTCTCTGCCCATGCCACCTGCCCCGAATCTCAGACTCTAATAAACACTTCTGTACCTCAAGACAGTTGTGGAATAGTTCAAATGGGGGAGATTCCAATGCACACTAGTAGTGTTAAACTAGAGGAGAGCAAAGAAGGCTTTGATGTGAAGAAGAGCTTCTCGGATAAAGCAATGCATGCTGCTGGTACGTCTGGGTTTCCCATGCCGTTGTTAAACATGAACGGGAACCTTCAAATTCCCTTATCCTTACAAACGAGTGGACGGGTCTACCAGTCTTCAAAATACTGGGATCAACAAGTACAGGTAACTTTAATTTCTTCTTGCCTTTTATAGGACAAGCAACTTCTTAAATAACTTCTGGTGTTTTTAAATAATTTTAATATTTTAGAAATGCAAATCGAATTATTAAATAGTTTGGCCGTGTTCCCATCCTGAGTTGCCTGCATAGAAACTGATCACAGGTTTTCCCCACTGTGGGGGACCCCAATGATCAGCTAAAACCGTGGGGAAACCTTCAAATTGTTCATTTCCCTTGCAGCATCGCTACAGAGGAGATGAGGCATTACACAGTAGCCATTGAAATGAATGAGATGGCTGTGTAATGCAAGGGCCTATTGGGCCCTTCAAAGACGGAGGTGCTTTTTGCAGTAACTACACCTTCCACCCCCCCCCCCCCCTTTTTTTTTTCTCTTTTCTCCGGACTTTTTTTGCCTCTGTTTAATACTGTAAGTTATTTAATACTCGAGCATCCTTTTAACTGTTGTATAGGATTGTCACTAAATATTTGCTGACCTTGGTATGCCGCCTTGAAAGATTTCCGTGCAAAATTGTAACTCCTTCTGCACCCCCTTTCGACTTTTTCAGTGGGTTAAAAAAAAAAAAAAAAAAAAGACACTTCAGTTTACCCATTCTGCTGCCTTACCAGAGTGTTAAGGCAGCAGAATGCAGTCCTAAGCTTTCGCTCGCAACCTGAAGGTTGCAAGTTCAATCCCTGTATGGTTCACGTCCCTCTCCAAAATTCCTTTTTCTGACTTTCTAAACAGCAAGAAGTCTTATTTCGCTAAACCACTCTCATCTTGACTATTGTAACGTGCTACTAATCGGTCATCATTCTCCTTCCTCTCACTAAGCTTCTTCTCTCACATTTTCCTTGACTGGAGCAGCCAGGTTCAACTTTCTTTCCAGCTGCTACCTCTACGTTGTGAGCTACAATACACAGGGGTGGGAGCGCAAGCTGCTACTCTGACGCCCTGCTGTGGCCGGCTCTCGTAACTGCAGGTGCAGTGAATGTAAATGCCTGAACGAAATGCGAGCGCATTAACAAATTATTTATCATCTGCCTGTATAAAACAGCTGCAATGATAGAATTCGCTTTTGCAGCCTGTTTACACAGGCCCATAAATAGCGTTTGCAAATTAGTCTGCAGTTGTTCGCATTCACTGCATCACTGAATGTGAGCAACTAAATGATCATTGCTCACATGCGACAATGTGTGAATGAGCAAACGATTATTTTAATACCTGCATAAAATGAGCAACGAACAAGAAGCAAATTCTTTTGCAACGATTTTTTTTAAAACTAATTTTTCCATGTAAAAGGGTCCTTGCATTATTTTAAAACGTGTAAATGCACCTTTAGGCCTCCGTCAGATGAGCGTTTTCTTTTTTTGTCATGCATGAATAGACGTGCAAAAAGAGCGCTCCTAAAAGAACCAATGGGTTTCCATAGGGCTCACAAATATTTTTAGATGCGCAAAAAACTCGCACTTGCCAAAGATAGGACATGTGAGTGATACTCGCATCTAAGGTCCTTGGTGCGTGCAAAGATGGGGCCTGACCTATTGTTGGAGTGTGCTTTCCATAGACTCCTATAGGAGCTGGAAAACGCACACCTCCAATCATGTGATCGGGCTAGTTCAAATAGCTGGAATTCACCCGTTTACTCGATCTTTTCTTCATGCGAGGGGCGATCTTTTGCTCGTCCATTCACGCACAGAAAAACTGCTCGTCTGATGTGAGGCCTTAGGGCGCCCACCCACTGGCGTTTGCGATTTCCGTGCGTGAAAAACGCCGCGTTTTCGCGGCGTTTCCATTAATTTCCATTGACTTTCATGGGTGCATTAGGAGAAAAATAAGGACACATATGCAACTGACAGTTCCTATGTTAAAAAACGCCACGCAACGCAAAACGCCAGTGGACAGGAGTACATTCAATTCTAATTGCACTAGAGAAAAAACGCAAAACGCAGAGAAACGCAAATCGCCAGTGGGTGGGTGCCCTTATGATGCATTATTAACATAGGTCTGTGTAAAGCTAATTGAGATGACGGCTAAAGCCAAATTCTGCATATTTATTTTGGATCTAAACTATTTGAATGCTTTAAGACATTGAATATTGTGTCTCCCGCTTCTCTCCCTCTTCTAGCCTCAAGGTCTACAGTGTTCACCATCTGAGCCACAGCTGAGGTTACAAAATACTGATTTTCCTTGCACCCTTAAGCCAGAAGAAGGAGCTTTTTTTTGGAGGACTTGGGCACAGATTAAGAATGCAGAAATTCTAAAAGAGGCTGAAAACAAACCATCGTGGTTAGGAAGTATGCATGATTGTTAATGTCTTTGGCAATGTATTTCCAGGGATGTAATACTTAAAGGGGTTGTCCCGCGCCAAAACGGTTTTTTTTTTTTTTTCAATAGCCCCCCCCCGTTCGGCGTGAGACAAACTCGATGCATGTTATAAAAAAAAAAAAACGTCCAGTACTTACCCGAATCCCCGCGCTGCGGCGACTTCTTACTTACCTTAGTAAGATGGCCGCCGGGATCTTCACCCGCGATGCACCGCGGGTCTTCTCCCATGGTGCACCGTGGGCTCTGTGCGTTCCATTGCCGATTCCAGCCTCCTGATTGGCTGGAATCGGCACACGTGACGAGGCGGAGCTACAAGGAGCAGCTCTCCGGCACAAGCGGCCCCATTCGGAAGGGAGAAGACCGGACTGCGCAAGCGCGTCTAATCGGGCAATTAGACGCTGAAATTAGACGGCACCATGGAGACGGGGACGCTAGCAACGGAACAGGTAAGTGAATAACTTCTGTATGGCTCATATTTAATGCACGCTGTACATTACAAAGTGCATTAATATGGCCATACAGAAGTGTATAACCCCACTTGCTTTTGCGGGACAACCCCTTTAATAAGGTCGAAACACATGCAGGATTAGTGTATCATGTGGCAGAGGAGGCCAATGTTAATAGGGTCATATAGCAGCTTTAAATTACTTTGGGACTTGAATGGTAACCCATTTTTTGTGCAACCTAATCAAATTTTTAATAGATTCAGTTGTAATATGATTTTTTTCCCCTCCTTTTTTAAAGATGCGTGATATTCTTTTACCTGATCTTTTGTTTCAGATTGGATATCCTGGCCCCAGCTGACATAATCCATTCTTATACCCAGGGCAAGCCATTCTTGACAATGGTCTGTCCTGTAACGCTGGGGATAGACAAGATAAGAGTCACACCAGTTGATGGCTTATGACTGGTTTTGTCACTCAGCTGCAATATCTCAGACACAACCTGTGGTCCGGTGTGGCACTGTTTTTAGAAGTAGGCTGAAATATGTTTGTTCTAATCTGTACAACACCTTTAGAGGGGTTTCTCGGGACTTTACTATTTGATGGTGTTGCGTCTCCAGTATTAGCCAGGCTGCTGCCATGTTGGCAGAGATGTCCGCTTCTGGCTCTGTCTGCGCTGACAGTGGGCCTGAGCAGCAGACCCCACCGATCAGCTGTTGATGACCTATCCTGAGAATAGGTAATAGATAAAAATAAAAAGTCCCGGGAAACCCTTGGCCCCTCACCCGCCACCCCCACCCCAGTCGGCTCAGCGAGTCCTCGCAGAGAGCTTAAGGTTTTTGACCTGCGTGGACCCCCAACACGAGTCCATTAGACTCACAGTTTTAGCACTGCATCGTCCGTTTCGCGGCAAATGTAGTTTCAAAGGACCTTTTTCTTAACTATTTGTTACTTTCTGTTATTTCACCAGTAAGTGGTTGAGAACATGATTTACACACATTATCAGTTAGGCTACGTTCAGACGAGCGTATTTTCGCGCGTACATACGCGCGAAGAAAACTGCTCGCCTATTTAAAACCATGCAGTTCCTATGAAGTGTTCACATGGGCGTGTTTTTACTGCGTGTGAACGCGCGCAGCAACGAAGAAAGGACATGCGTGGCAGTTTGGTCCGCACTGCGCTGCTCTTAACATTGGCTCCTATGGGACACGCTGCACGTGAGTCCGGTCCTGTGAACGACCCAGTAGACAACAATGTAAAAATTTTTTTTTTTTTTTTTTTTTTTTTTATGCTAAAGCTAAATGCTTTTGTGTGTTTCCCTTTGCATAAAGCACTCCATGTTGTGTTCCGGATGTGTTTTGTTGTAAACACCAATAAACGATGTGCAGCCTGTTATATAAAGGAAGAAACTTGGTAATCAAAGGTTCGCTGGGGCCTGAAAAATCGTGTGTCTCACAACTATCAATACTTAAAATACTGCCGCCATGTATATTGGCTGGGATGCTGATACAGCTCAAGGTATGAAGCGCATCTACATGCGCTCCATGCAGCCAACATCACATTTGCTAACACGCATATGTAAAGCACGGACCTTCGTTCACGCGTATTTTTCCGCGCACGTTCAAAAACGCGCGGATTAGCGCATACGCTTGTCTGAACGCACCCTTATCACTGAAACTTTCCTTACACAAGATATTGAAGCCGGTGTTACCAAATATTGTTAATTTAACCATTTTTGTTATTTCCTGAAGTGTTCACTGTACACCTTATCACATACAGACTTTTGTCCTTTCTTGTGATCACATCAGTGGCACCTTGTATTCTTTATGTATCTGAGATAAAGCGGGTAAGCTTCCACTGGCACGAGGAGAAACAATGTTTTCTATAGACTGATGCTTTTCTGCAGTCTTGTTTTGACCTCATTCTAATACGTTCCTGGATCAGTAAGGCTACCTACACACGGGTAACGGGACAAGGGAGTTATGGCTGCTATTTTCATAAAGTGACAATTATTTATTACCTTTCCAGAAAGAAAGCCTTTAATTTTTAAAGAAGACGTGCTCTCTGTGCCAATTGCAGAATTAAACTATGGATTATGTTTAATAAGCAAAGAAGCCAAAAGGCATGATGGCTCCCCATATGATGCAGATATGATGTTTTACTTGCTTCTTTGTATACAGAAGGTAGGATTCCTATATCATTCTGACCCAATGTCTTTCCATGTTTTGGCTTTATTTAATCTTTGTTTTTAGTCTAGTCCCTGCATGTTGTTGTTTGGGTTCTTTTAAGAAATATTTTATAATTGTAACTTGACGGAAAGTAGGCAAAAAGTACAGTTTTGACGAGTGCTCGTGTGTAAAATTGTTTAGAGTTGAAAGAGGTCAGAAATCTTAAAGTGGTTTGGTCATTACAACAAAGCCCTGTTCATTTGCCGGGCCTGGCCTAAATTAGTGGGCATACTCACCTGTGCTGAAGCTCCGGGAGGCAGCTGACAGCAGCGACTCCAGGGTAGACGGGCCAGCAGAAGACGGGCATCTACTGCAGCCAATCGGAGGTGGTAAGTATGTGTGGTGATACTGGCAATGGTCCTCAGCTGCGTCCCAGGGCCCCAGGACAGGTGAGTATGCCCTCCTTAGCGTTTTTTTTTTGTAATGACAAAACCCCTTTAAGACTTCTGACCTCAAAAAGTATATCTCAACCTCTTTTAAAGGGGTTCTATCAAGTTATTCTCTTTCCACAGGAGAAGGGGGTATATTTACAATAGATGGAGTTCTGATCTAGAAAACATGTCTAATTAGTCATCGGTTAATGGAGTGAACGTCACACTGGTGCGCACCATCACTCTATTCACTTCGATGAAAGAGCCAGAACTAGGAGTTCATGTGCTTTGGCAATCTGCAGTGCTGCTGTTGAAGTGAACGGAGCAGCGGTGTGCCTGCACCATCTACACTCCATTGACTCTGATTGGGGTCCTAGCGGTCACAACCAACAGATCATAAAGTTACCCCCCCTGTGGATATGGGATAATGTTATAACATGGTACAACACGTTTAATAAGGTTGCACCATACTATGGTTGCCTTTTCTTCAAAGATCCAGGGCTATTTTGTTCCACGTGTTCAGTCTGAGCCTCAGAGTACGACTAAGCAGAGACTACAGAGACATTCACAAATTATAGTAAAGGTACACCCTTTCCTTGCCTCCAGTGCTGCGCTCTCTGACAGAAAGCAGACAGAGGTTCTTTTTACAAGTGACGGTTGTATTGTGTTTTTTCTGTGTATACTGATCAAACAAAACATTGAAACTGCTGAATTGGTCATCAGTAGTTAATGGATGGGGTCCACTGATCGGGGACCTGGCCATCAGCTGATCATCCAGCCTTCTGTCCAGTACAGCGAGCTAGATATTGTCATCGGAGGACAGGGGGAGGAAGTGCGGGTGCTAGCTTCATTCCTATTGAAATCAATGGCACAACCTCTCTGCTACACAACTTTTTGCTCCTCTCCTAGTCAGAAGTGGATGTGAGATCTCTTCCGACTGCCCCCCCTCCATTCAGAGGATACAATTGTTCAAAGATAAACTACTGCCTGTTTACACGGCCCAATTATCGTTCAGTTTCACACAGCCCGACAATAATGGTTCTGTGTAAAACGGGTCTTGGTTTCTCCTCTCCTTTCCTGAACCACCTGATCAGCTAATTTATGATCGCAGCAAAGGTCTCTACGTTGTCAGGAGAGGAGAATGAGCACTAGAAATCGTGTCTCAATCCAGCTTCACTGGTATGTCTGAAGGAAGAGTCAGTCTGCAGTTACTATGTACAGTGATATTTGGAAGCTGCAGAAGTGAAACGGTGCACAATTTAAAATTGAGCCCTCTTGCAAAAACTTTCAGCCCAAAAGACATGAATTTAAGTGTAAAAAAAAAAAAATTGCCACTAAAGCTGTCCTTAACCTGTATGATGATTTGAGTTAGGCCGCCTGCAGACGGGCGGGTCGGATCCGGCGGCGAGAATTCTCGCCGCTGCACCCGACCCCAGCGCCTGCAGGGAGGAGCGCATACTCAGCCGCGCCTGGCGGCCCCGGCTCTTTCATGTGCCGGCTGCCGGGCAGCCGGCGCATGTGCAGACGCAGCCGGGTGAGTGACGTTTATGTGCGAGGCTCTGCGAGCCCCGCACAGAAATAGGACATGCCGCGGTTTGTTTGCCGCGCGAGATTTCACGCGCCCAAACCGCGGCCGTCTGCATAGGAGTGCGTATTGTAATGCACTCCTATGCAGGCTTTCAGCGGTGGAAATCCCGCGGGAAATCGCGCCGCGGGATTTCCGCCCGTGTGCAGGCGGCCTTACTTGGTAGAAGTATATTAATTTTTGTTAATTCTGTTTCTAGCATATGTTTGACAACAACAGGATCGACAACGTTTTTGCTGATCTTTACTATTCAAAGTTTCTGGAGAAACTTCATGAAGTGCTTAAAGGATATTGCCCAAGAGTGAATCCATTTGGTAGGTTCATTTTAACGTTGCTCCTTCATTGCTATTTATTATAGTATGTGGATGATTTATGGAAACTTCTCCTTCACAGGTTATGTAATATCCAGCTGCATTTCCGAAGAAATGTTGTGGGACTGTAAGCAATTGGGTGCTCATTCGCCAACTACTCTGCTGTTTACTCTAATGTATTTCAACACCAAGTAAGCACTCATAGGAAATGTTTGCATGCCTTTTGTTGTATGCCAATTTGGAAGGTATAATACCAATATGTTCAGTTTCACATACAAATATCAGCAAATCCAAGATTACTTATTTACTTCTCCAAGTTTAACCTCTTCAGTGGCAGGTTTATTACCATGTCAGGCCTTACAGGGCAGGTTTTTTCAATGAGTCAACAATGTAATTAAAACCCCGGGAGATTTCAGTTGACAGCTCAGTGCTCTGCACATTTCAGCACTAGAGCTGTCCACGGAAATCTTCCGGGGTTTAACTACATGGAGATTTTCCGGGCGTGCCACTAAAGGGTTTAATGTCTCAGCTCTTTTTTTGCTTGAATGTGGCTCTCAAGATAGACAAGGCTGGAGACCTCTGTATACAGCACACCATTTGTGGATTGGGATGTGCAATATTTTTAAAGAAACAACAAATCTGTTGTCTTCCTTTCCTGCATTTAAAGTGCTTTTTGCCACCCACTTCCTGCAATGAAGTGGGTGGCAAGAAGCACCTCATGGGGATAATGGCACAAAAATACAAACAGGGTAAAGAAGTGGAACCTAAATAGTAAAGTAATAATTCGGCTATAAGAAGATCCACTTTTTTTCATATTTGGATGAAATGGCAGTTGTGCTCTAAATTTCTTGTTTATTTGGTGATCTATATATTTTTGCACAACCAATATTGTGCAGCTTTATTGGACAGACTGTTTTGGGCTAACATGTAACTGGTAATCTAGAAGTAACATTGTTTTTGTGAGTTGACTTTCCTCGCTTTTACAAGTTTTAATTTAAAAAAAAATTTTTTTACTACTTGGGAAGTTTTCTTTTGTCTTTTTAAATGGATTTCGCTTCCCTTCATTAAGGCCTGATGTCCACGGGGAAATTATATTTAGCAAATCCACGGCCCATAGGAAAGCATTGACCATCCGCAGTTAAATAGCCGCGGATGGTATTTTAAGTGATTTGCGTATTTCATGCTCGTGGGGAAAAAAAACGATGTGCTCCATTTTAGTGCGGATCTCGCGTGCGGGAGATGTATCTCAATTGATCTCCCGCATGAAAAAAAAGACAATTCTAGTGGATTCGCGGCACAAATCTGCACGGACCTGATTTTCCCCGTGGACATAGTGTCGAGAAATAACATTGATTACATCACAATGAATGATCAGCTAACTTGTATAGAAAATGAGGAACTCTTTACATCCAATCTCCATGGTAGCTGCTGCATTGATCTCTGCCTACAGATGCTCACACCCCATGCAGCAGGGAAAGTCTCCGTTTGCAACCATTGAATGCCTAGACATGAGACGTTGTGTTTTTGATTATTTTTATTCTTTTTGATTAATTGCAGACATGTTGCAAAATATGCCTGTCCTGTTTTATGTGGTTCCCAGGGGGAAAAAAAACTTAGCATTTTTGATGAAAAGTATAATAATGTACACGTCTACGCTGGATATTGTGCCGTCAGTTTAGTTTCATGCCTGTTGATACCTATCTGTTTCCTCAGGTACTTTGTTCTGAAAACTGTAGAGCAGCACTCACAGCTGGCTTTTTCCAAGATTACAAAGCAGACGCGGAAAAACCCAGGAATAGGAAAAGACAAGAATTGTACAATTCGCTTTTTGCGCCTCTATGGACAAGTTCAGAGTGGCTTGAAAGGTGAAGACCCTAATAGTTGGTGACCCTGAATAAAGTCCGGCATAGTCCCATGCACAAAATATATTGTGGTGTACAAGGGGGAGGGGGTTGAATAAAGTAAGTGATACTTGGAAACATCCAAACTGAAAGCTATAAACCTACTTTTGCACATTCTATTTAACAAACAGGTCTTTTAGTGGTCTTCAGATTTAGTTATGTCAAAAATCTAAGACTGGGCCGTGAGCTGGGACACTCCAGGCTGTGCCTGCTTAGATTTCTCAAAACCAGAGGTGTCACTTAAAGGGGTTTTGCTACCAGCCGGGACATGGGACTTCTGCAGCCAATCACTGACCACAGCAGTCACCTTCTATAGCCAGTGAGTGGTGGGGAAGCAATTCTAAGTAATGGCAAAATACTTTTAATCCCTTAGTGACATAAGGGTTAGAGATGAGCGAACACCAAAATGTTCGGGTGTTCGTTATTCGGAACGAACTTCCCGTGATGCTCGAGGGTTCGTTTCGAACAACGAACCCCATTGAAGTCAATGGGCGACCAGAACATTTTTGTATTTCGCCGATGCTCGCTAAGGTTTTCATGTGTGAAAATCTGGGCAATTCAGGAAAGTGATGGGAATGACACAGTGACGGATAGGGCAGGCGAGGGGCTACATGGTGGGCTGCATCTCAAGTTCACAGGTCCCACTATTAAGCCACAATAGCGGCAAGAGTGCCCCCCCCCCCCCCCCCACTGTCAGCATAAAGATCGTTCTCCTCTGCCACAGCTGTAACAGCTGTAGCAGAGAAGAACGATGTTTGCCCATTGAATTCAATGGAGCCAGCAATACAGCAGGTTCCACTGAATGCAATGGGCTGCCCGCGATCGCAGGATGAATGGTCGGAAAGGGGTTAAATATATAACCCCTTTCCTGCAATTCATCCAGAAATGTGTTACACTAAAAATATATACCGGCGTATAAGGCGACCGGGCGTATAAGACGACCCCCCAACTGTCACCTTATACGCCGGTAATACAGTGGAGCAAAGAATAAAAAGCATTACTCACTTTTTCAGATGATCTGCGGCGCTCCTGCAGGCTGTCGCTCCTTCCTGGTTCCCGGCAGACTATTCCTTTCTCCACGAAAGGCTTTAAATCCCTGCCTCCAGAAACACAGCCAATCACAGCCAATGACAATGATGTCATTGAATGGCTGTGATTGGCTGTGTTTCTGGAGGTGGGGATTTCAAGCCAATCACAGCCATTCAATGACATCATTGTCATTGGCTGTGATTGGCTGTGTTTCTAGAGGCGGGGATTTCAAGCCTTTCGTGCAGAAAGGAATACTCTGCCGTGGATTAGGAGGGAGCGACAGCCTGCAGGAGCGCCGCAGATCATCTGAAAAAGTGAGTAATGCTTTTTATTCTTTGCTCCACTGTATTACCGGCGTATAAGGTGACAGTTGGGGGGTCGTCTTACACGCCCGGTCGCCTTATACGCCGGTATATATTTTTAGTGTAACACATTTCTGGATGAATTGCAGGAAAGGGGTTATATATTTAACCCCTTTCCGACCATTCATCCTGCGATCGCGGGCAGCCCATTGCATTCAGTGGAACATGCTGTATTGCTGGCTCCATTGAATTCAATGGGCAAACATCGTTCTTCTCTGCTACAGCTGTTACAGCTGTGCCAGAGAAGAAGGATTTCTCTTCTATATGTTCTCAATGGGGTCAGCGCTGCTGCCGCCGGCCCCATTGAGCGCATATAGAGAAGATTTATGGCCCTAAGAAGGACCGTTGGGGTTCTTGACACCTAAAATACTCCTAACACTCTCCCTATAGCAGCTCCAACACGATAGCGCTTTCCCTAAACTCATGTCAGAATGCATCCATAGCGAGCCGCGGGAGGGGCAGATTTCAATACTCGGGTGACAACTTATCTCCCCAGCCACTCACAGCAGGGGGGTGGTATAGGGCTTAAACGTTGCAGGGGGAAGTTGTAATGCCTTCCCTGTCTTTATATTGGCCAAAAAAAAGCGCTAACGTCTCAGGGAAGAAAGTTAAATTAACCAGAACACCGCATGGTGTTCGTTACGAATAACGAACATCCCGAACACCCTAATATTCGCACGAATATCAAGCTCGGACGAACGCGTTCGCTCATCTCTAATAAGGGTGCAATGATTTTTTTTTTTTTTGAATTTTCATCTCCACTTTTCAAAAAGCCATAACTTTTTTTTTTTCTTTCTTTTTTTTCCTGTCAACATGCATGGCCATATGAGGGTTTGTTTTTCCCCCTCCCAAGCTGTAAATGTTACCATTTGCATTTGTTGTATATTTTTTGAGGGTAAGGAGAAACTGCATATCAATTTTGCCATTAGGTTTCCTATAATGCAGCATGAATGACATAAAATTATATATTCCTAAGTATACCAAAATTTTATTTATTTATTTTATTTTTTTGCACTTAGTCTCATAACTTGACTTTTCCGTGAATGGAGCTCTGTGAGAACTTGTGGGGTTTCTTTTTGCATAACAAGCTGAAATTATTATTGGTACCATTTTGGGGTACATAAGGCTTTTTTGATCAACTTTCTACTGCATTTTTTGGGGGAGGAGATGAAATGAACAAAAAGCTTTTTGGCTTTTTAAAATTTTTTTAAATGGCGCTTGTCGGGCAGTGTGTTCAATGTATTGTAGGGGTAGTTATGGATGCGACAATACCAAACATGGTTTTTATTAAAGTTTATCAAAATATAATGTATATAAACATTAGCCCCTGACTCGCTTCTCATGTGTATCCTATCAGATCCTTCTATATGACATGCTTCCCTCACAGGGAAGGCTTATGTGAGCATTTACCTGTATCTTTTTAATTTCTCGAGGACCAGGGTGTGTTTGGTCCTAAAGCACCAGACACGCTTTAGCCATTCTACCCATGTGGTGGTTTTACTGCCCCCTCTCAACCCCCCCCCCTTTTTTTTTCCTTCAGCTACTGGGTTTCCCCAAAAATAAGATCTACCTCGATAATCAGCTCTACTCTGATTTTCAGGAGGGTGGGTGGTGTGCTTGAAATATAAGCCCTCCACCGAAAATAAGGCCTTGCTACATTACATGAAAAATTATAAAAATATTGGCTGCGTCAGTCTTCCATGTAGTCCTCAGCGCTGAAAGAGCATTCTCTTCCTGGTAACAGTGATTGGCTGAGCCACAGCGCTAGTTATCCAATCGGAGCCGGCGCTCTATGAACCAATCGCAGCCATTCAGTGAATGACATTATTGAATGGCTGTGATTGGTTCATCGAGTGCCAACTTTGATTGGCTGAGGCTGTGTTCATGAACCATCTGCAGCAATCTCTTGCTGGAGGTGGAGTATTCAAGCCCCGTTACCAGGAAGAGATGTTTGACAAAATAAGTTGCATTATTTTTTGTGCTAATTTTTAACACTGGGAAATGACAGAACATTTTTCCACTGCTGTCACCTGTTTTTGTTGAAAGTGGTTGTTGGGGAAACAAAGTAAAACAGGCCAAAGAATTGGGTGGTAGAAATAAAAGGGCCATTACTTATTAAATATCCGGCTGCTTCAGCGCTTCTGCTGGTCTTTGCTTACTGTGCTGCAGTAACGATGCCACATCGACACCCGATGGCTGCAGCCAGACCTCCACCAATTAGGCTAAGGTCAACATGGCATCATCACTGCAGCACAGCAAACATACGGGTGGGGATTTAATAGCAAAGTAAATGGTTCTCGTATTCTTATGCATTTTGCTGTGGGCTCAACTTTTCTTTTGCTTACTCTCCCCCCCCCCCCCCCCCCCTGATTCCAGGGATATAATTTTAACTATTAAGCGCTGCAGAATAAGTTGGCGCTATGCAAATAAAGATTATTAACTATTTGTGTGTTTACATAATGCAGCGTACACAAGGTTTGCTATGTTTTTCTTTTTATTTTTTTTTTATTTTGCTGCTGCTTTCCCCATTGACTTAAACAGACAAACCTAACTGTAAGAAAACCCCTGCATATATCTAAAGTGAAGCTGTCACCACTCTGCACCCATTGCATTCCCTACAAAATTACAATTCTGGATTCTTTCCCTTAAACTGCCTTGCCATTCCTCTGTTCCTCTTAGAGATGTATAAATAAATCGTAAGCTGGATGTTACTATTCCTGTTGTCAGAAGCGTGCGTCCTAAACCGTGTGGCATAGTCAGCAGTGATTGACCAGCATCGGAGCGCGCAGAAAGAAAGAAGAATTGGCAAGGAGCATAGTTCTAAAAAAAAAAAGATGCTCCCGTATCGGCACAATGCAGATTTCTAATGCAATGTTCCAGAATTTTTATATTCTGGGGAAGACTATTGTTTTGGCCTCTGGCACATTTGCATATTTGGGGCCATGTGCTGTTAATGTAATTCCACAGGCAGCACATAGCCCCACTATAGCCTATGGGGCTAAACGCATGGATGTTTTTCATCCGGATGAGAAATGGGACATGTCAGTGTGCGGAGTCCCTGTATATCTGACGCAGCATACGAATGGGTGTCTGATGCAAGTTATGTCCCCGTTACTCTCGGTCGCAGCTTGCATTACAGCTAATGTGCACCCAGCCATAATGAAACGGCTGCGTCAAATGTCACTAGTCCCTTTTTCAAATAAAATGTTTCTGGAAGCATTTTGTCTGAAAACGCATTAAGGCCGCGGTCAGACAATCATTTATTTATTTTTTGAGCATGAATAGAGACACTTCTTTTTTTCGCGCACCTATTAAAACCAATGTTTTTTTAATGAAAGCATTCACATGTCTGAATTTTACAATCGTGAAAAAATTGCACCTGCCAAAGATAAAACATGTGAGTGGAGATGCATCTGCTCATGTGATGTGCGCTGTTTTTTTTTTTTTCTTTTGCGCGACTATTCATGTGCAAAAAATAAAAACTCTCTTCTGACCGAGCCCCAAGAAGGGAAAGTGCAGCACAAAGCTTCAAACACGGGTTGGATTTTTTTTTTTTTTTGTAACTTATTTTTTGAGCCCAAAAAATAAAGTGGATTTACAGGTTCTAGGAGGTATAAAGGAAGCACTCTTCTCTTCTTGTTGGATGCACTTCTGGCTTTGCCTAAACATCTGTCATGAAAACTTTCTTTTCCAGTTTTGAAAAAAAACCCTGTGTGTGTGACTACTCTAAAACTGGTTATTATGCACTACATAGTGTCGTCTTTTGTGCTTATTTTCTGAATCTGGTGTTTTTTGTGTTCATTTTTTTTTTCTTCTTTCCAATACCTTTTTTTTTCTCTCCTCAAAATCGCAGCATCTTGGTATGGTGTTTTTGTCAGCTAATTTTTCCATGGGGCTCTCTATAAAAAGGAACATATAATAATAGAGCAATACAAGTATGATAAAAAGGCCACCTAATATATGCATATACCGGTTAAAATAATCACTTGTTTTTTGTTACATGCATTTCATGTAGGAAAAGGGTCACAAAAGACACTGAATAAGTCCAAAGCAGGGTTTTTCCTTGTGAGTTCTGAACCATCTTAGACCTACTGTGTATAGGCATGATCATTTTTTAACAGTAACTTATAAACGCCGGACCTTTTATTTTTCAGTTGCAGAAGAAACCTACGTAGAGCAGCTTGAAAATCCGGATAACCCACTACAGTGTCCCATAAAACTGTATGACTTCTATCGCTTTAAATGGTATGTATTCTAAACAACCTTTTCTTGCCAGCGTTCTATCCACTCGAGAATTATTTCCTGGTGGAAATGCAGGCTATTCACTGCTGGTTTTCCAGCTACTGCTGGACCTATAGTTACACATGACTGGGTCGGATTCTGGATGCGGGATCCCACAGCGCAATCGGACTCTGTGTCCGGCCAGTAAGCCCGACGTACCTGTCCGAATGTTTTTTCTTCTGTACTGCGAATGTGCCAGCCAGCGCACATGCTCAGTACAGGTGTGACCGCGCCGTCACTAGGTGATGACGCAGATCCCGCTGCCTTTCCGCAATGATTATTGCGGGGGAGCAGGTGGGGATTGTGGGGGAGCAGGGGGGAGAAATGACAGGTCTCAGCATTCCGTGATTTAAATCCCTTGAGCGATGAATCGCTATGATTCTCCGTTCGTGGACATCGGGCTGCATTTTCCATAGTTAAGTCTATGGAAAGCATTCATTTCGTTACCTGCGGCCAAATTATCGCTGTGGGTGGTAAGGCAGTGACATATTGCCTGTGAACAAGAGGTCTAACTGGAGTCGGTAGTTGTTTTCAAAGTCCTTGGTCCCTAGATATTCAGAGAGTCCTCAAACTGCAGAGACCTTGCTGCCTCTATTAAGAAATTCTCACTTGAGGATTTTGTGAGACAATATAACAATGCTGATCTTCCTTTTTTTTTCTTGCCATCAAGGGGGGCACACAAGACATTGGCATTTTCAAACTCTGGCCTTAGAGGATATTGAATTTACTTCCCAACTGTAAATTTCTGTCCACCTAAAAAGATGATAAAATAAGGCAGCAGATTACTTTTAAACCATCAGAAAATGAATCTAGACGTCTTCTACTTTGTAATCTCCCATAAAAGGCTATGGGAGAGAGAGCACAAATACAGGACTCTGTCAGAGTCAGATTTTTGTGCAGCGTGTGGACTTCAGCATCGGGGTCTGGGTAGTGAGGATAAGAAATACATCACCCAACTCGCTGTCACCTCGCCCAGCAGCACCATAAGGTAGTTTCTGATACTCTAGGAAGGTGACAGGTTCCCTTTTAACACTTTCCAATCCAATTTTGGATTCAGGGTTTCCCAAAAGGCTTTCTCTTTTTGCTGTTATACAATGGTGCCATCTGCTGGCTAAAGCCAGTCTGTGTGCACCAGAGAGGCTCCAACAGTGTAGTGGCTGGCAAAAGACTGTAAGAATACCCTGTCAGATGTCTTCTGACATTGGAGCTGTACAAGCTTCAATCAGAATGTAGGAAGATGTCAGACAGTGGATTGGAAAGGGTTAATGTTGTAGTGACCAAGCATTGTACTTGTATGACACCTTTTTTATTGTCTGAGCAGAAATCCGATATGCAAGCTTCCTAGATAGCCTTACAATACTTGCAAGTGAACAGAGCAGTCAAAAGATTTTTTTTGACATATTTGTAAACACCAGCAAAATCTGGAAGCATTTACATAGTTTTCACTAAGCAAGTCCGTTTTCCCAACTGAAATGTGCCATCATAAAAAAAATTATGAATATACAGTTTGTCCAATTGTATCCAGAGGTGCTTTTATTTTACCTTTTTTATAGGTTTTAATCAACAACTTGCCAAGAACATTGTGACAAAGGCCGTGACGGAATATTGCTAGTGATATTCCGCCGCAGGGGATGAGGGGGGGAGCACTGACAGGTCTCAGCGGTGAGCCTATCTAAAAGATAGGCTCCCCACGGAGAATCGCGGCATGGTGCGATTTAGATCCCGCGAGCGAAGAATTGCTATGATTCTCCGCTTGTGGACGCCGACATTGCACTTTCCATAGCAATGCTATGGAAAGCTTCACACAGTGTGATCATCGCCCGTGGACATGCAGCCTAACTCCTACTGTTGGGCAGTCTTGCTCGGTCATCTGCATAATGGTGTCCTCGGCCTTGTGAAATATTCATTAGATCGGTCTCCCATGTTCATCTTCTACCTTTACTCATTTATAAAAGCACGTGAAGAATGGTAGCAACCTAAAGAATACTTGTATCTACCTTCATGGCCAGTTTGTGGAAACCCCTCTTATTTCATCCACACTTTTTGGTACTGCAAACCTACAGATATTCGTAATCTCCTAAGCAATAGAATGGATCAAAGTAAATAGTTTGTGACCTTATATGTGGTATCCTAGGATTGCTCACACTGACTCTGTCAACTTTGTGTCCCACAGGACCTGCCAGTCAACTGAAAGGGCTGTTTAACCCTCACAATAAATGCTCAGCCATTCAGTAACTGGCTTTACACGCAGAGTACATAAAACTTATAGTGAGTCTGTAGCTGTATATAACCCTTTGATCATACAATACAAATGAGAGATGTGTAAATAAAAAAGCGCACTTTAGCATGCACGCCTCGCTAAAAAAAGGGTGTGTGATTTCAGCATAAAACGCACGCCCCTCCCCCCCCCAAAAGAATAAAGTAAAACAGAAAACCTAAATTAAAAAAAATACAAAAGTATGTGTGATTTTCAACCTTATTATTGAAGATATTTAAGTAGTAAAGCATCCTCTGGGACGATTATTCACATTATTCACCATTTGGGCTGTTGGAACACCCTATGAGAAAGGCTTTAATGCCTAATATTGCCCAAACTCGCTACCACTTCAGCCAGAAGTAACAAAGCAATGTTCCACAATTTAGCATAAAGGAGAGGCTGCCATGTTGTCTAAGGGAGACCAACTCTGGTGTTGGTATGCAATATTCTAAAAAGCACTTATATATGCAATGTCCAGGTACCTGTGTATTTTTGGTTGTGTGTGTTTTTTTTTGTTTTGTTTTTTTTTTAACTTGACACACTAAAAAAAAACAACAAAAAAGCGTTTGCAAATGGGTGAGTAGACCACCTAATAATTGTTAAAGGGAATCTGTCATCGGGCATGCTGATTGCAGCAATATGTCTATTACATGTATACATGTAGTAGTTTAGGAGAAACTTTGATTTTATTAGTACCAACCACAGGCAGAGGACTAGTTCTCCATCATGAGCTCTAAATACCCCACCAAATGTCCTCTGACACTCCTCTCCCTATGGCAGCTGGCACCCCTTCACTGTGCAATCAGTAGCTGGAGGATGTGATGGGCATGGCTAGTCCCACAAGTGGGCAGAGCCAATCATGGCTCGCAGATATTGGTCCGCAAAAAACTAGTGAAGGGATTCCCTTTAAGTAATGTAGCTTTTACTGTTAAGTTTTCCATTTGCCATATGCCTTCCGTTTTAATCTTTTCTGTTGCTTTTCAGTCCTCAGGGAGCCCGAGGACCCGCTGATGCCTTCTACTTGGTCCCTGAACCAGTAGTTGCACCTAACAGCCCCATCTGGTACTCTGGACAGCCTGTAAATGAAGAGGTGATGGAGCAGATGCTGACTCGTATCTTACTAGTTAAGGAGGTCCAGGAAGCACATGCTTCATCTCGCATTTCTGCATACTAATCACTTGTACTATATATCTGTATCTTCAACTATTTGTATATACAACTATTTGTAAAGCATGAAGAAGCTGTGTAGACTCTTTACTGTAGTGTACTATATCCCACAGAAAAAGGAATTGCTTTTCAGTATACAAAGCATTTACTGACCATAGTCCGATATGTTCGCAATGTACAAAAAGCACATTCTGCAGTTTGTTTTCGAAGTCCATAATTTATGCTGACACTACATTGGGCACTATTTAACACTGTGTATGCAGTGCTGAAATCACTTGTATGGAGTAAATTTCCACTCCGATTTACTTATGATTTCCTTAATGTAAATATATATATATTTTTTTTTGTGCGCATATAAGCAAATGCATAAAGAAAAAAAAAATCAATTCTTACCTTAAGTCTTATGATTAAGAAATATGTACCATACGAAAGACTGTGCAAAATCATTGTTTGTATCAAGCGCTTAGCATTTGTATAATTTATTAATCAGTTTAGTGCAATGCAGCCATAATCCATCATGTTCTGAATGAAACATGCTAGAATTATGGGATCGTACTGTTTTTTTTTTCCTTTTCTAAAAGGAGAAGGCTTCCATGACTGGCCTAGCAGAGGAACAGAATTTCCAAGGAAATCCTCAGGTCTTTGCAAGAATATAGACGTTACAAAAAACATGTCTACCCGTAAAGAGAAGATGAAACCATGTTGTTTTGTTTGCTATCATTATTTGCTGTTGGAGGCAAGCGTAAGCTGGGTTCACGGGAAGCTTCAATGCTGTTGGATTCTTTCCAGCCTTTGTGTTTGATGTAGTAGGTGTGATTTGTGCCTAAGTAAAAATGTCACTACAGATTTGACACTTTATTGGTTAACACCTACACTTGTGTTTGCACAGAAGGATTGCACATCATGCTGAGAAAAAAAAATAACTATACAACCTTACCTCAAAAATCCAGTCATGCCATGCCTTAACACAAACCAGGCACTTGGATTTCTTTCAGTGGTGACTGTAATGTAAATTTTGATTACTTGTGTTTTTAGTAAGTTCACTTTTACAGGGAGATTTGTATATTTTCACAGAAGATTTAACATGGAAATCACTAATAGGTAAATGAGTTTGTTATATCTGATGTATGCTAGATTTCTGGTATCTTTGTTATTTAATACAGATTTGAGCACTAATTTTGATTTGAAATAAAAATTGCAATTGAATGTATTGTGTTGGCTGTAGAAACCCATTTGTTTCCCTACAGTTATTTAGGTTTCATGACTTAGACAGACCCTCGGTGGTAGCTTACTGGTGTAAGGGTACAGTCTGGCAGCAGTAGGTCTGGTCCCTATAGGTCCAAAAATGTCTTTGCATTAATGGGAGGAGATCCTGACGAAGGAAGGTTTTAGACAAGGACTATACAGATCCAGCATGGACTGGAAATGTATGCTCTACCTGGTAGAGGGACCAACGACTAATGTTAATAGGACTCTGCTCTTAAAGCCTTGCTTTTGCTGGAGTAATACTATCAATCATGTACTGTAAAATATTTCTGCATGTTTTCCACCTAAGAGGATCTCTGAAACAGTATGGCAGAATTACATGGAAGGATCTCTATCTGGTTTTAAGCACTAGTAATATACTGGTCACATTTCTTAAGGCCATTCTAGACTAATGATGCTTGCTGGTCTTACTTTAGGCTTCTATACACACTTAGACCAGGATATCGGTGATTTGGGGAGTACTGTATTGAGCTCTATTTCGATTTTATTTTTTTATGCATTCACACTTTTTATTTTCTTGCATAGGTAAAAGTGAAATGGTATAATAGATTGGTTCATAATGATATATACGAATGAATTGTTAGCTATTGCCTGTCTGCACAAAACATTTGGCATGATTATCAATCTTCCATTTACTTGTTTTTCTCTTCCTTTATTGCCTTACTGTAGTCTATAATAACTTTTTTTTTCCCTGTACACAAAGTTGGCACAGCTTGTTTCCAGGAAAGATCTTAAACTCTGTGAGTGATTTCTATTGTCTTAGACACACAATCTGAATGCACCTCTTTAAAAAAGGTAGATTTTTTTTATTTTATTTTTTTACACTTTTCAGCTAAATAGAATACTAAATTTGTTGCACACGTATACAATGAACGATCACTGCATTAGGAATACCTACTCAGTAATGGGATGTCCACTTCTTTGGATAATTGTGCCCTTCAGTCATCAGGGAACGGATTCTACAAGTTGGCAATCATCCTCCATACTAAACTCGACCCATGCCTGCTGCAGCAGTGCCAGCAGTTGGTGCACATTTTGCGGAGAAGATCTCGCAGACCTATCCAGCATATCCCAAGCATGTTCAATGTGGTAAAAATAAAGGGGTAATCAGCTCACCCATCACTTTACATAGCTAAAGCCATATCCAGCTTGGAAAAACCCAGTCTTAGGCCTCCTTCACACGACCATAGGCGTTTTTATGTGCGCCTGTCGGCGCCATAAAAAAACGCGTGAACGGGCGCACAAGTGTAGCGTTTGTGCACCCTCTTAGGCTCACCTCCTCCCTCCGGCTGTTTGCAATGGGAGTGGGCGGGATGGGGGTTGAGCTAGGCACTTGTCCCTTTTCTTCAGCTAGCAATGGGAGTGGCTTAGCTCCGCCCCTTTCCAGCCCCCTCTCATTGCAGACAGGTGGAGGGAAGGAGGGAGCTTTTAGTCACGCTGCTAAACTCCCTCCCATCTCTCTTCTCTGGCCGCTGTCATTGGCTACCATAGGAGCTCGTGAAGCGGCCAACGTATTCGGGCCGGAAAGATAGTTCCAGGACTATCTTTTCGGCCCAGCAAGAAAGCGCCCGGCGCTATATTAGCCCAGCCGGGCACTTTTACCCCGCGGGAATACGGCCATGTGATCTGATGCATTGGAATCCAATGCATCAGATTGTAGTGTATATCAGCCGAGCGTGAAAACAGCGGCCAATATACCCGCGTGTGAAAGAGCCCTTAGGTTGTTGGGCATGAAAAATATTCAGCACACAAACACCACTTAAGAACATCCTTTATTAAACATTTAAAGATTAAAAACCTAAAAAGAATGTGTCCCAAGGAGAAATTGTGGAGCCTTGTCTAACTTTGCACACAGTTGTACTGCTGGGTCAGTTGGTCCACTGTGGCACATCGGTGCTGAAATACCAGACATGCCAACCAATGCTAACCTCCTATAATCAATCACAGATGGCTTGCCACTGTATCATCTACTGTCGGTTCAAGGCTGAACCAATGTTGGCGTACTCTTGAAACCATGGTTCAGAAATACTGGTACCACACACTGGGCACAACAATTGGCCCGCGGTTAGTCACTACGTTTACCTATTGCTGCTAACTGTTGCAGAGCAGCACAGTATCTGAGAGCAGATTGTGATGCCATCATGTGGTATCGGGTTACTGATCACATGATGCCATGCGCCAGCTGTTCCTAATGCACTGATTGTTCAGTGTAGATTGGTTGTCAAATAGATTTGGGCTTCAAAGAGTAATTGATCAAAGCCTTAGTTCAAGTCTATTTGCAATCAGTGCTGTTAAAAACAACTAACCTAATTTCTTGAATTTTTTGCTAATTTGTCTCATTTAAATATTTCAGCTCACCCAACATTAAGATAAGACAACACAAAATGCAGCATTAAAATGATCTTCCCATCTATTGACGGTTAATCCAAATCACCCATGTGAAAAAGTAATTGTTCCCCTCCCCCCACCAATTCTTTTATAATTGGTTGTGCCACCCTAGGCAGTAACAACTGCAGTCAAGCGTTTACAATGAGTCCTTTACATCACTGTTGAGAAATTTTGGCCTACTACTCTTCACGTAATTGTTTTAATTTGACTACACTGGGGAGTTTTCGAGCATGAACTGCTAATTTAACTACCCGTTGCCACAGCATCTCCAGGAGAGGCGAGTTAGAACTTTAACTCTGCCACTCCAAAACTTTAATTTTGTTGCTTTTATGCTATTTAGAGACCTCTTTGTCGTATGCTTTGGATAATTGTCCTGCTGCTTCATAACTCAGTTACACTTGAATGGATGCATAAACCTTTCCCTGCAACATTTTCTGCTGGAGAACAGAATTCACAATTCCATCAACTAAGAAGAGATGCCCAGGTCCTGCGGGAGCAAAGCAACCCCGGCCATCACAATCCCATCATGTTTGACTGTTGGTGGTCTTAGTTGGGAACGTGGTGTTACGTTTAGTGTTTTGGGATCAATCACTTTAAAAACAAAAGTTCCATTTTTATTTAGTCTACAGATCATCATCAACAAAAGCCCTGAGGTCATATAGATGACTTTTGGCAAGCGAAAAACAGACCTTTTTGTGCTCTTTTTGGCCAACAGTCGTTGGCGCCTTGCAACTCTCCCATGGATGCCATATTTGCCCAGTGTCTGTTTTCTTGTGGAACTATGTACACTGACCTTACCCGAGGTCTATAGTTACCTGTTCATCTGGATGAGTCAATGAGCTCGAGCGAGAAGTGCCTTAGCAGAGTATCTCCCCGCTCGTCTCTAAAGATTCACGTGGCGGGGAGGAACGGAGGGGAGATCTCTCTCTTCCTCGCCCCCCCCCCCCCCCCCGCGCGCGCAACTCGCCTGTCACCGGCCCCCGAATCTTTAGAGACGAGCAGGGAGATACTCGGCTAAGGCTCTGCTCGCTCAAGTAATGTGCCTTTAGCGAGTTTACTCGCTCATCTCTACTGGTAACCCATTGCAAATTCAATCACTATGCTATTTTTTTCTCCATTTCTGGATAATGGCTCTTGCTGTAGTTTACTGGAGTCATGTAGCCTTAGTAAGGACTTTGTAACCAGTTGCAGACTGGTAGATTTCAATGACTTTACAATGTGGCATCATGTGCTGCTTTTTGAGACCACTTGTTCTGCTTCCCAGTGCCAGACCGGTTCTATTTAAGTGATGCTAAGGTCTGGCAGTAATCGTGGGTGGGGGTAGCAGCATGCTCTATTTTGATCCTGATTCAGTGTGGACGGCTTCCCTGGACATTGGTGAAAGCCATCTGTCCCTCGGCCCTTCCGCAATCGCTTTCCGGAAAGGCTGCGGGATCTGTGTCATCACCTAGTGACAGCGCGGTCCCCTCTGTACTGCTCATGCACACTGGCTGGCACATCCGCAGTACAGAAGAAAAGGCATATGGACAGGTACACAGTGTCACCGGATCAGAATCTCACTCAATCGTGTGCATTCAGCCTAAGTATCTTACTACATACAGATGTATCTATAGACACACTGGCTAAGGTATATTTGTAAATCCTTTACTTTTATATGTTAAATGTTTTTAGCTCCCTGCGACTCGAGTCAGCCATAATTGCTATAGCTTCTAATTTTGCAGTGTGGCACCCCCAGGCTCCATGCAGTGACAGCAGTATCCCCCTCGCCTCCCTCTGTCATATGACAACAGATCCCAAGTGCAGGAATACATAAGTACTGCTGATGTAACTCAGAAGGGAGGTGCTCAGTGGTCAGTGACAGCATACCACAAAGGAGGGGTGTGTTCTACTTGGTACAGGGAGACTGCTGTACAAAATTAGACGCTACAACGCTATTCCTGGCTGAGTGAGGAAAAATATTAGAAAAAGTGTTACTAAAGTATATTAGTAAAGCCCCTTTTACCTCAGACAACTGTCATGCACTTCAGAGCCCGCCAGCCATGATTGTGTCTTTGATTTTACACAGGATCATTGCTCAGTGAATGGAGGTGGAGTGGGCCAAAGATCATTCTAGCCTGATCACCTCAGTAAAACAGGCAGTCGTTCATAGATTGACTGTGTTTATGATGAAGCAGCAGACCAACAATTGGCTAAGGCAATCACTGCAGTGCTTGATGAACCAATCGGAGCCAGCGCTTCCTGGGGGCAGGATTTATGAACCCCATTGACCAGGAAGCAGCTGCTGAAGACTGCAAACAAGTGCAGCAGAGCTGACAGCACCTGTTAAGTAAAATTTTTTTTTAATGCAGTGATCTCACTAGTTACCTGTGTGAAAGAGGCCTGATGATGGAAATAACCGCGTGGGTGCAACTTGGGTGTCTCAGCAATCCTGTTGAAAGTGAAAGGAGCGTTGGTGCGCCTGTGCAAGCAGCATTCCATTCAGTTTCCTCCTTACTGCATGGGTTGCAGTAACCCCACAATGAGGACTGGAGACACGAGATCCCCATTCTTGAGATCGGCAGGGTCTCAGTAGGAAGAGCGCCACCGATCAAGTTATCACCTGTCCTGTGGATAGGGAGTAACGTGCTCTTTTGGTATAATCCCTTTAAGTTGGTGCTGGTTAAAAATCAAGTTCAGTAAGTTGGATTGTTGTAGGCATTCGGCAGCTGCGATGTGTTTGTCATACTTTGGCTGTTAAAAAGTACCAGATACTGGTAAGGCTATAAGAGAATGTGTACTGAATGTTTGCTTACCTAGCAGAGTTGCTGACCTCTACTTTCTTAGTTAATGGAATGGCAAAATGGCGTATTGTACATGCGCGTGTAGACACTGTGACAACACCTTTGCCACTTCAGGACCACTGCACATTTATATGAATGCAGAAATCCTGCAGGGTGGATGCAGCGGAGTCATCTCCATAGCCGACAGGTAGCAGCTGTTTCTGACAACTGCCTCAATTAGAGCTACCTGCTGAGAGACAGGGTCAGTGGGGTGGGGAATGGGAACCCTTCCTGCACTCCGCCACAGCACAATCAGGGGGTTAGCAATGGGCGAGCATGGCAGGCCAGAGCTTGCTGAAGGTTCCCAGGGCTGCCACACGTGAATGCCTATCAAGCCCTGCACCGTCAAAAATCTCTATATAGTAAAGCACTGCAATATATATTTCAAGCGATAAAATGATCACAAGCTTAAGTGTATTGCGGAGACTAAAAGTAAAAAAAAAGAAAAAAACAAAAAGAAAATTTAAGTGAATAAAATCTTAAGTTAAAAAAAATAGCGCTGAATACCGACTGGAATTACTTTTGTCTTTGATCCTGGCTCCCAAAAATTTTGAATAGTGATCAAAAACATGCAAGTTTCCCAAAAGGTAATGAAAACTACAACTCACCCTGCAAATAACGAGCCTTCACCCAGCCCAAATGATGAAAACACAAAGTTACCTCAGCATATGGCAATAGAAAGCAATTTTTAAAAATACCAAATTTCTATAAGTTAATGTTTTCTACCACCGCAAGCATACCGACTCATACAACAATGTTTGTATCTTATTTTTGCTGCACTGTGAATGCTAAACCTACCAAAAATGTCACTCACATTTTATTTTTCATTTCTCTTCCATTAAAGTTTTTCCATACATTATGATACATTAAATTGTACCTTTAAAAATACAGCATAAAACAAGCCCTCATACAGCTATGTCAATGGAAAAATGTAAAGGTTATGATTCTTGAAAGGCTGGGACAAAAAAACGAGGACCAGAGATTTTACACGGTTTTATTAAAGTGGTTACATTGCAGGACCCTTCTTATTGCAGCAGTGACAATTGTGCCTTCTCCCCAACAGACAAAGCTGGAAGTCGCCTTTACAAAGACAGTGCTTCGCTTCCATCCCCAATAATCACTGTAAACCTCCTTTTGCCCTGTAATTAGATTTGGTAGTTTGCTCGCTCATTCACTCCAAAAAAGGTAAAGGGGTTTAGTTTAGTTGTTGCTTTCCTACTCTTCAAAAGTTTCAGAAATACACAATTCCCGATTATATTCAATTGTGTACCTAGAAACAAAATAAAAAGGTGTAGCACTTTTTCTTATAAAGCCACAAAAGCAAGTTATCCTCTATACGTAGAATAGGCGATAATTCCAAGAGCCCGAGTCTGCTGTGTCCAGGAATGAAAGGAGCAGTGGTAATACATGTGCTCTGCCGATACATTTGTTTCAATTGGAACGCTCAGCTATCTCTGGTTGTTCCACTGAAATGACTGGACCAGCAGCACACTTGCACAACCAGCACTCAGAACTGGGGTTCAGTAATAAAGTGAGGAGCTGTTAGGGGTGAAAAAAGATGGTACCCCATCTGAGGGCAACATAAGTGGCAGTTATACGTTCGTCTGAATCCAGCCTATCGGCTGGGTTTTCACACCCATCCGATATGTCGTCTCTCTCTGCAGGAAGGGGGGGGGGGGATGGAAGAGCCAGGAGCAGGAACTGAGCTCCCGCCTCCTTCACCCCTCTGCCAATTCTTGGAATGTAGCCCCGCCTCCTTTCATTGCAAATAGTGCAGAGGGGCAGGAGCTCAGTTCCTGCTCCTGGCTCTTCCATCCTCCCCCCCCCCCACTGCAGATGAGGACACCGTATATCGGCTCGGCGTGAAAACCAAGCCGATATACGGTCGTCTGAATCCACCCTTAGACATATCACTGTAATTAGTGTGGGTGGATCTCTGCAGTAGTTTTAGAGTAACCTGCCTTTAAATCAGTAGCAACACATACACAGAGGACTACTTACAGTAGTCCTGGATAGTGATGAGCTGCAGGCTAGCTCCACCCACCCCAGCCAATGATTGACAACTCTCTCTATGTACAGCAATAGGCAGAGAGCTGTCAGTCATTAGCCTGCAGCTCATGCATATGCAGAAATAGTTCTGTGTCCTGCTGCTACTAATTAAATGGAAGTTTCTCCAAAACTACTGCACAGATTTACGAAATCAGACATATCGCTAATCACGGAGACCAGTATAACGACAGTGCCTGTCACAGTGAGGACTGCAAGAACATGGTAACAGTCTATTTAAATAGGTGTCAACATTATGAAAATAAATGATACACCCAACACCTCATGATGTACTATTGCTCCATGAGGGCTAAACTCTTGTGCTGATTGATACAACAGTACATCATGGCTATGGTTTGGGCACAGGACGTAAACAGTCACTGCGGCCTGCAGCATTTAAGCGATTACACAGGGAGGGGACTTTCTCTGCCACCCCAGCGCTGTTGTCATAGCAACTGACAAACTAACAATAGCCTGCAGATTTGCCATCTTACTACACCCATTAGGCCCCGCTTCTAGAAAGGCTATTGAAATCTGCATGGAAAATATCACAGAGCAGACACCTTTTACATGTGCGAGATTTGTGCGTCTCATATCAACCACATTCTTTTGAATGGAGTCCTATACATGTTTTCCCGCACCACATAGAGCAGGAAAACAATTGTGTCACGCTCTATTTTTTGGTGTTCACCTTGAATGCTTTGATTTCAATGGGACATTAATGCATTGCATGGCTCCTCACATGCTGTGCGATCTGAGGTTTCTCATTGAAATCAATGGGAAACACTTCTGATCCTCACTTGTGTGAGAGGTTGACATTTTTGCCTGAAAATGACCTCACATCCGTAGGTAAGACGCAGGGTTTCTCAGACCAATATTGCACTCGCCCCGTGTGTAGGTAAGCCTCAAGCGGTGAAAACTTCAATTCACTTTTATTAAAGGGGTTTTGTCATTTAAAAAAAAAAAAAAAAAAGAAGCTATACTTACCTATTCCTTCCCAGGCAGACTCCTTACTGCATCTTTTCCACGCTGATCTTCTCCAGTCCCCCGGGCCACCTCCCCTCCAACTGGCCCGATCATTCTCTTCTTGTTATGAAGCATGCATTCCTTGCATTCTTTTTCCTGCCCGGCAAGGTACACCACGTCACTGTGACATAGCATTCACTGGCTAGGAAGAAATGCTGATCTATTGCAGAGACAGCGGGCATGCACAGTCTCTGCAATAGCTCAGCACTCCCTGCTAGGCTGTGAACGCTACATCACTAGTGGCATAGCGTACATTGCTGGGCAGGAAGAATGCCTGTGAATGGATGCTTTGTCACAGGAAGCAGAAGAATCAGCCAGCTGGAGGTGAGGTGAGGTGACCACCCCCCACCACCACCACCAGAGATGGGCGTAATAAAAATTAAAAAAAATTATATGAATTAAAATACATACATAAAAAAGATAAAAAGGTCTGTAGTTGGTGATTTATCCTAAGAGATCAAAGTAATACAATGTTTACTTGAAAAATTGCATACTTTGAAAACTAATAAATACACTCATTGTCAAAAAAAATCAAAACGCCTAGATGGAGCTGTCGGAATCAAATGCAACTTTATATGTGCGATTGTAATACACAAAGTACTGTGGTGTATTATACGAGTCAGTGCTGAAATAGCTATTGATGTTGTTCATCTTGCCTTTCAAAGAGCAAAATAAAAAAGGAATCAAAAAGTTGTAAGTACCTCAAAATGGTATCAAAGAAAACATCAATTCATACTGCAAAAAAACAAGCCTGCACAGTTTCATCTACAGAAAATAAGGTTATAGGCATTTTTTTTCTTGTGCAAAAGATTACCAATGCAGCTGTCGCCCCCCACCCCCCTTCTTCCACAATAAAAATGTAATTGCAAAAAAATAGCAGGAACAGTTAAGTCATAATATGTTTTTAATAGCAGTCTGTGACCAACAAATATTGGGAACCACAAGGAGGCAGTAGTGTCCAGTGTACTTTTTCCTAATCACTTATAGGTGCAGAGAAATATACCTTTGCACTTATTCATATGTTCAACAAACAAAGCAAGATAACAGTAAAAGAAACAAACAACTTTCCTAAACAGTTTCCAAGAAAACAGTCTGTTATGGAAAGAAGATTACACAGAATCGCCTCCAAAAATGTCACTCAAAATAATGGAAAAAGAAGAGTGTATCACTACTATACATTAAAGGGAACCTGTCACAAACATGATGCATGCAGACTGGACAGCATCTCAGAGCAGAAGCAGCTGAGCAGATTGATGTATAGTTTTATGGGGAAAGATTCAGTAGAAGGGTATATTCACACGAGCCATTTTTCCATCCAATCTGTGGACCAAAAAATAGGTCCAAGATTGGATGGAAATAGAACCCAGATAACCATCAGCCACTGATAGGACCTCTAAACCCACGATGAGCGGAGGCTGAAATGAACAAAATACAAGCAGCACTGAATCTTTTCCCACAAAGCTATGCCGGAAGTTTATTAAGACTGGCATATCCAACGCTGGCCTTAATGAGATTTTCGCCAGCACTCCTATATGGAGAGCAGCTTCCGGCACCTCTGTGCACCTACTCCAGATCCAATCTGGCGTTCATATCGTCAATCTGGCCGTATCATTTGTGCTAATTTCTTGTGTAAATTATACAGAAATGTGTCAGTCTGGGGTGGTCTGCCTCCTCTGATAAACCACACCCCATTAACAAAACGTGTCAGGCGCAGACAACGAAAAGTGGCAAATTTTTGTGCAAATCCCCAGTTGTGTAAAGATCTTCAAACTTTTCACCAGAAAGTGGTGTAAAAGGTTGATGAATGTTCCCTTATGTGTCTAGGACTAGAGGGTCCCTCTTTTACAGACGGCTGGACTTCAATTAGGCAGTGATTTAGACTAACGATGCATACAGACTGCTGTGATGCAGCCCTGGACAGTCCGGGCAGCATGCAGTGGCTTAGATTGAAGCTGCATACTAGTGCACAGCGTCCATCAGGTAGTCAGAGAACTGGTGCACCCAATACAGCAGGCTCCATGTAACCTGCTCCGCTTCTGCTCTATAGCACATTCAAACTTACAGGTTCTCTTTATTCTTATTGTTTCCAGTCAAAAATCTCAAAACCACAACAATTTACAAAATGTAAAGCATCTCCTGGCGGATGGTGATCTATCCAGACAAGTCAGCGGCCTTTTGAGGAGAAGCCGTGTTCCTGCAGATTAATCACACCTGAAAATACAAAAAAACTCAATCTAGTAGTAGTTTTCTTTGATATCTGAAATGACAACATGTTCTAGCAGCGTTTACAACCCATCAAACGCCAGATATGAGGATTGTTGGGTTCTGTTCACATCTGCGGTCGAGGAACAAAAGAACAAACCCTGTGGTACAAGGATCTGTCCTATGGAGCCTCAGACACAGATGTTAACAGAGCCGTAGCCTCTTAAGGCCCCCTCCACACGACCATATGAGTAATTGTGCGCACATAGGCGGAGCGGTTTTGCGGGTCAAACTATGTTTTTTTGTGCATGCATAGTCTAATGAATTCCAGATGTGTTATTTTTCCAGCAGAGTTATGCAGTGTATCACGCATCTCCTAATCTATTTTACGTGCATTCATACACCACCCCATTAACTTCTATGGGGACATTTGATGCAATAATATGCAGGAAAATATAGCTTGCTGACCCCCCCCTTTTTTTTTGCACAACTTATATATGCCGGAAAATACAAGTAAACGAATCCACTGAAATCAATGGGTTCTATACTCTGCATATACTTGTATGTAACGTTTGTGTGCGCAAATTGGTCCATGTGAATCTAGCCTAAGGAGATAGGCATTTTTGTTTTCTCCTGCCTGCTCCATACACCCTCCACAACTGCATTAAACATACTTATGTTATACAATTGGGAAAGGGTTGAAGAGCAAATCTTTCTAAATAAACTTCATAATGTATGGTCTTGGGTGGCCATACACATTAGGCAAAACTTGGCTGAAGCTGGTGAGTTCAGGTCTTCTGTATGGGGTTCCACCTGACTCCCCCAATGGCAGATGTTGGATCAGTTCTTTCCCTGGCAGGCAAGTCACTACCAGAAGCTTATTCCCCACTGGGCCATTTTATTTACATCCACAGAAATATTCACACGATATCCTCTTATAAATACGTGTTTGAACATGGAAACCCAATAAAAAGTATAGTGAATACTGCAGGTTATGTCCTTCTGTTCTTTTACTATCTGTACTCACTGTTGTAGAGATTCCAGAGCAGGAGGCAGATTACATCCAGTGTATGCTCCATTTACAATGCTGTACTCAAGCAGTGCGCATGCACAAGGATCCTTGGTGGAAGGAAACAAAAGCTGTAGAAATACACGAAGCTTGACAGATACAATTAAAGGGGTTGTCCCGCGGCAGCAAGTGGGGTTATGCACTTCTGTAGGGCCATATTAATGCACTTTGTAATATACATCGTGCATTAAATATGAGCCATACAGAAGTTATTCACTTACCTGCTCCGTTGCTAGCGTCCCCGTCGCCATGGTGCCGTCTAACTTCAGCGTCTAATCGCCCGATTAGACGCGCTTGCGCAGATGGGTCTTTTCCCTTCGGCTCGGTCCGGCAGCAGCGGCGTTCTGGCTCCGCCCCCTTGTACGTGTCATCGCGTAGCTCCGCCCCATGGTGTGTGCCAATTCCAGCCTCCTGATTGGCTGGAATCGGCACATGTGACCGGGGGGGGGGGGGGGAGCCAGAACGCCGCTGCTGCCGGACCGAGCCGAAGGGAAAAGACCCATCTGCGCAAGCGCGTCTAATCGGGCGATTAGACGCTGAAGTTAGACGGCACCATGGAGACAGGGACGCCAGTGCAGGGAAGGTAAGTGAATAACTTCTGTATGGCTCATATTTAATGCACGATGTATATTACAAAGTGCATTAATATGGCCATACAGAAGTGCATAACCCCACTTGCTGCCGCGGGACAACCCCTTTAAATACTATTTACTTAGAAGGGATATTCCCATGTCAAAACTATTATGGCTACAAGCGCCATTGTTTTGACCCACACCACTCGAGATTTGGCCCTCGCCTAATCTCATTGCATGTGGTGGCAAAGGATAGTTGGAAGTGCAGAAACAGCCAAGTGAGCCGTCTTACGCCATTTCCAAAGTTCACAGAGAAGCGAATGGAAGTTAGAAAAACAGCAAAGCTGACGTGTTCCATTGCCCAAGAGCTGTGTAAACTACATAGCTATAGATCTGCTCTTTCCGTAACTGCCATTAACTTTCTATGAGTGTTACGTAAAAAAGCATAGTGCAACAAGCTCCGTTTCCAAACGCCTGGCCATGGCGTACAGAGAGGAATTCTCATCTTGACCATGATGATCCGAATACCTCTTTAAAGGAGCAATCACGATGGCAAGTGATATTCCAAATGGTTACAGCTAGAGAGTTTCAATTTGCTGCTTACCCAGACTAAATCATTTTCATCCCACAAATTCTCAATAATCCACCATTACTCTCAAAATCATATTCAGTGACTTTCAAAGATCAGCAATATGATTGGAATTTACTGCAAGGTCTGTCGTGTTTTACCGTAAAGCTCCACGATCCTCGCGCTGCAGTTGGACCCAGACTGTTAGTTGGATACAGCTGTGTGCTTGATGTGAACCGCAGTTGTCACTCAATAGTTCAAATTGTTAAGTGGCACTGCCAAGTGGCCATGCAAAACACACAAGACTGAGCAAAGACACTTTTACACGGGACAAGTGTTGGGCAAATGATGCCCGACACTCGTCCCCGTGTATACTCACTTCTGTGCTATTACACAGGAGTGAGTATCGCTGGATCGCTTACAGCGTGGCCAGCAGGGGTGCGGGGCTGCTGCAGGAGATTTCTCTCCCTGCTCCTCTCCATTCAATGTAAGCAGCTGCTTACACTGAACGATGTGTCGTTTACACGTGACAACTATCGTTTTGAACTACCACCAATGAGAATCATCCCGTGTGAAAGAGCCTTAAAGCAGTTGATAAAAGAGCAATCCAAAAATACTTAGGTTGCTTTGCCTACAATATAAAGATAAGTGCACATGCCAGGTTAGGTAAATCAAACATTGGAAGAGGCATAGATTGTTTTCCCACTGACTGCACATCTGAGTGCAGGGAAGCTGAGCCTGTGAAGACAGCCCTTCCCCCAAAGCTAAAATGATGCCCCAACATCCTAGTTGGTAGAGAAGCTGAATGCCTAATGACAGGCAGTGGATTGCAGAAGGTCTGCACTTCAGCCTTGATTTGCAGTGGTGAAGCAAAAAAAATAATTTAATGAAGGTATATTACAAAATTGATGAGACACTAAGGCTGCCTTCACATGGGCGAGAAAATCAGGCAAAATCTGTGCATTAAGAGACAAATCTCGCACAAATATGAACCCCATTTTTTTAAATGGGGTCATACACTTGGGCAATGTTTTCCTGCATTGCACTGCAATGCTATGCAGGAAACAAATTGTTGCATGCCCTATCTTGTGCATGCTCTCGCATCACAATGCCCATTGTTTTCAATGGGACCGGCGGCAGCATCGCACCATGTGCTAGGTGCATGCGATGCGAGGTCTCCCATTGAAAACAATGGTAGAATCTCTGCGATCCTCCACCACGGTGTTGGATTGCTTCTTCCTTGAAGTGATGTGAGGCTGTTTTGACATGAAGCCACCTCGCATCCTCAGGGAATTCACATGGTGGGGTGTGCGATATGGGAGCGCGATTCATAACCCCATATCACGTTCGCCAGTGTGAGGTTAGCCTTAGGCGATTAGATAAGCAGAAGTACTTTGTACACTTACCTTCATAAGAATATGAGGGTTTCCAAGTACAATCATCAGGGCCTTTGCTCTAGTAGTTGCAACATTGAATCGTTTTGGATTGCAGAGGAATCCAAGTAAAGTTCTAGTATCATTATAAAGAGAGTCTTCGCTGGATCGGACCTGTACAAAATTGCAAGCTATATTTTAACTCCATTGTTATACTGAGGCTTATCACCGAATGCCATAATAGGCACCCGATGTGGCTTGTTAAACATTGCAAATTATAAAGTCAATTAAAAAATAATTAACAATGACCATTACCAGCTAAATCCTACACAAAGACATGCAATGACTAAAATGAAACGTACGACAACATATAGTCATTTAAACACAGATTGCTACTTAGATATATTTTTAATACATTCCATATAATGATATTTGTTATATATAATTGCTTATTAACCGACTAGCAACATGCAAAGTTCATGTAGTTCGCAACCGCCATCCATGTATGGTACTCGCACTTATGTGAGCTCAGGAGTGTCCTCAGTGGGAGTTGGCTGTAGTGGAAAACTGGACCACAGCATCTAAAAGGTTTGGAGAAAGAGGGGGATTCCTTATTCACCCCTTCAGCCCCCCCTTACAATCAGATCACTGTGTGCTAATGGCTGCCATGACATCTGGAGGCCAAATGTACAGTCGCCTATTAGGGTCTACAAGGCCTTACTGTTATTAAAAAAAATTGACAAACATAAATACACTGCACTCCACAAGTAGTACAGCATGTTATGTAAGTGATCGGATGATTGCAGCTTGAAGACCTGTTGTGGGACAGATAAATGGTATAAAAAAAAATACAATAAAAAAGGGTTTTCACGTGTAAATTCCCACCAAAAAAACCTTCTCTTGATAGAACTATATTATTGGAAAATGCAAAAAAAAAAATCCCAGAACTGGTATCAACATTTTCATATTGACCCACACTATAAAATGTATTTCTTCACAGAAAGAAAAAAAATGTAATATCAGAACTGATGTTGATTATTCAGTCTCCCCCGTATCATCTCCCCAAGAAAATTAGAAAGCTATTGAAATGTTGTATGGACCCCAAATTTATACTAATGAAAATGTCAATTCATCCTGCAAAGAACAAGCCCTCATACAGCTCTGTGGGCTGAAAAAAAGTTATGGTTTTCTAAAATTTGGCGATGCAAATAAATAAAACGGCCAAACCTATATAAATTTGGTATGACAGTAATCATACTGATCCAGAGGTTAATGTCATTCATACCACATAGTGAATGACAATGCAAAAAAAAAAAAAACTCAAAAATTATTTTATTGTGCAAAATATAAAACAAAAATTATCTAAACCCCCCCCCCCCCCCCAAAAAAAAACGAGATCGCCACAACTGTCTAGACCGATTGAATAAAGAGAATACATATTTTATACCCCATGGTGAACAGCGTAAGAAACAGATGTAATGTCAGAGTTGTGGGATTTTTGGACCCCTCACCTCTCAGGAAAAAAAAAAAAAACTGTACCAATCAAAATGTCATTAAAAGATCATCTTGCAAAAAACAAGCCCCTACGCAGCTGTGTAGACAGGAAAATAAAAGTTATGGCTCTTTAAATATAGTGATGCACCCCCCCCCCCCCCCCCCAAAAAAAAAGACAAGAATTATTCTTACCGTTAATTCCTTTTTCATGAGTCCATCATGACAGCACGCATGGAGGTTGCTCCGCCTGCGATCCTTGGGACAGGAAAGAATTCTTTAAAAGCCACCTCCCACCGCTTGACTCCAGTGACTTCCAAATTATCACAACGGATACGAGGTCCAACAGTTTTATTATTAGCACTGAAAGACATTAATCGTATGTACAGACATTATATACATCAATCAAGGGTGGGAAAGCATGTGCTGTCATGATGGACTCATGGAAAAGGAATTAACGGTAAGAATAATTCTTATCTTTCCATAGCGTCCATCATGACAGCACACATGGAGGTAATACCAAATCATAAGACCTTTCTTTAGGGGGGGGGGGGGGACAACTGCCTGGAGTACTTTCCGTCCAAAGGCCAACTCCGTGTTTGAGTGGAGATCTAGTCTATAATGTCTTGCGAACGTATTTATACTAGACCATGTTGCTGCCTTGCATATCTGATCTATTGAGGCTCCCCTGCGTTCTGCCCAGGAGGTGGCGAGAGCCCTGGTGGAGTGGGCCTTCGTCCCCTCCGGAGCTGCCAAACCTCTGGTCTTGTAGGTCTCCTGGATCGCTAACCTGATCCATCTAGCTATAGTGTCCTTAGAAGCTGGTTTGCCCCTTGGTATTGTAAGAAGAACTTTTCTGACTCACGGAAAGTTTGAGTAACTTCTAGGTAGGTTTTTACTACTCTACGGACATCCAAACTATGAAGACACTCTTCTTTCGCTTTACTAAAATTTTGGCAAAAGGATGGCAATGTTATTTCCTGATTTAAATGAAAAGGAGACACGACTTTTGGTAAAAAGTCGGGGGTGTGTTTGAATATTACCCGATCATCTAAGATCCTTAAGTAGGGTTCTCTACTGGATAAGGCTTGCAATTCGCCAATCCTCCTGGCCGATGTAATGGCGATCAGGAAAGCGACTTTTATGGATAGATTTTTAACCGTGATTTGGTTAATGGGCTCAAATGGCGGGTCACAGAGGCCCTCCAAGACTAAATTGACGTCCCATGAGGGGGATGGTCCCCTCACGAAAGGTTTTGATCTGTCAGCCCCCTTCAGGAACCTTCTTATCCATTTGTTTTCCGAGAGTTTAAAAATCAAACAGAGCACTAAGAGCTGCTGTCTGAACCCGCAGAGTTCAGGGACTAAGACCTTTGTCTAGCCCTGCTTGCAGAAAATCTAGAATTTTAACAATATCCGGGCAATCTAGATTAGGGCTCTCTGGTTTATACCATGTACAAAATACTTCCCAAATTCTGTAATAAATTTTTGAAGTAGTTGATTTCCGACTCTTGAACAAAGTATTAATCACCTTGTCTGAAAGCCCCTGTTTTTTTAATCTCTGCCTCTCAGCAGCCAGGCCGTCAGTTTTAACCAGTGGATTCTCTGGAAAAACACTGGGCCCTGGGATAGGAGATTCTCTCTGAGGGGTAGCGCTATTGGAGATTGTATTGCCAACCAATTTAGCATTGGATACCAAGGTCGTTTTGGCCACGCTGGGGCGATGAATATGACGGTGGTGTGACTGCGTGCGATCTTTTGTAGGCATCCGGCTACCAACGGTAAGGGAGGAAACGCATAAGCCAGGGGCATTTCCCATTCCTGGGATAGTGCGTCCAGTGCTAGTGGTTGGTCTGCTGGATCTAGGGAGAAGTCGTCCCGGCATTTTGCATTTTTTCTTGAGGCAAACAGGTCTACTTGTGGTAGCCCCCACTGGTCTGTAAGTTGCTGGAATACTTCCGGGTTGAGGGACCAGTTTCCCGGATCCAGTCTTTCCCTGCTCAGGAAGTCCGCCACTTGATTCTGAGTCCCCTTTAAATGGACCGCCGAGAGGGATGCTGTGTTGACCTCTGCCCACGATAGGATTTTGCTCACCATATACTGCAGGCGAGGATACCGGGTGCCTCCCTGGTGACGGAGAAAGGAAACTGTAGTCATATTATCTGACAGTATTTTTACGTGTTTGTTTTTCAATACATCCTCAGATCTAATCAGGGCCTCCCAGACCGCCCTTAGCTCCCTGTAATTGGATGAGTGGGTACTGGTGAACCTAGACCAGGATCCCTGTAAGGCTTCACCTGCTACTTGGGCTCCCCATCCTGTACTGCTGGCGTCCGTATTTATAGTGACGCATGGAGAGTGTGTCCACTGGACTCCTTTCCTAAGATTTGATGGGGTCAGCCACCAGTCTAAGGATTTTTTTACCCATGGTGGTAGTTTAAATTTCTCCTCCAAGGACTCCTGGGAGTGATCCCAGGTCGCCAACAATTTTTGTTGTAAAGACCTGGAGTGAAACTGAGACCAGGGAACTGCCGGAAGACAAGATGTCATTAGGCCCAAGATGTGCATTGTTTCCCTTACTGACACCTCTTTTTTCTTCTGGAAATTCCGTACCTCTTTCAAAATGTGGGAAACTTTTGATTCGGGTAAAAAGGACCGATTTTTATTTGAATCCAGGAGGATCCCCCAAAAAATCTTTTTGGTTTCTGGAACTAGGCTAGATTTTTCGTAATTGATGATCCAACCTAGTTTTTTGAGTAGATGTAATGTCTCCTCTAACTGGACCCTCATGGTTTTAGCATTGTTTGCTATCAATAGAAGGTCGTCTAGATAGGGGATGATTTTAATATTGCGTTCCTGCAGGAACCTAACTGGTTCTATCATGATTTTAGTAAACACCCTGGGGGCTGAGGAGATGCCAAACGGTAAGCAGATAAATTGAAAATGCCGTATAGTATTATCCATATAAACTGAAAATCTTAAAAATTTTTGAGATGTCGCATGGATGGGGATGTGGAAATACGCATCTTTTAGGTCTATAGTACTCATAACGTTATTCCGACCTATTAATGGGACCGTTGAGCGTATGGTTTCCATTTTAAACGTATAGTTATTCACATAAGCGGTCAATTTTTTGAGATTCAAAATAACTCTAAACTTGCCGTTCGGCTTTGGGACCAAAAATAAATGGGAATAATAACCCTGGCTTTGTTCCACCGTAGGGACAGGGATAACTGCTCCGATTTTAATCAAATTAAGTACTCCCTCCTCCAATTTTGCTTGGAGGTTGGGGGGCTGCAGTAGTGTTATGCATAAAAAATTATCGGGGGGATTCGAGTTCAGCCTGATTTTATAGCCTGTAGAGACTATCTCCAGAACCCAGGGGCTTTTTGAGATCTGCAGCCAGTTTTCTGAGTACTGGAGAAGTCTACCCCCCACTTTAATGCTTTTATCTTGGGTCAAATCTAGAGGGAACCCCCGGAGTTCTCCCTCTACCCCCTTTCGGGTAGGACCACCTACCCATCTTCCCTTTGCATTTTTCCTCTTGGGAAATACTCTCTCCGAAAGGGGATGGTTTTCTTAGGTAGATAGTCTGTTGGGAAGCCTAGTTTTTTTAATCTGCTGCTTTCTCCAAAATTTTGTCCAGTGTTGGTCCGAAAAGGTATTCGCCCACCAGAGGGATCGTGCATAATCTGGACTTGGACGTTTGGTCTCCTGTCCATGATCTGAGCCATAAGGCCCGTCTAGCCGCATTCCCTAGGCCTGCGCCTCTTGCAGCGAACCTCACCGATTCCCCTGATGCGTCCGCTAAAAAAGCTGTCGCTTTTTAAATTATGGGTAGACATTTGAGAAGCTCTTCCCTAGGGGTTTTTAATTGTAGGTGGGAATCCAACTGATCTAGCCACAGGTGTAGGGATCTTGCCACCGATGTGGCCGCTATGTTGGTCTCTATGACCGTAGAGGCTGATTCCCATACGCCTTTCAGAAACCCCTCCATTCTGCGCTCCATGGGATCTTTTAACTGGGAACAGTCCTCAAAAGGGGAGCGTCGTCTTTTTTGTCAGCTTTGCGACTGAAACGTCCACCTTGGGAATTACTCGCCACAGAGCGGCATCCTCTGCAGCAAAAGAGAGTCTCTCTCTGAACTCTTTTTGGATGCTGGACCCTCGTGTGGGTTTGCGCCATTCATCCAAGATCATGTTTCGCAGGTTTTCGTTAACTGGGAAGCATTTCTTGTAGCGAGTTCTGAGGCCCCCAAACATTTCATCTTGGACTGATTTTACCTGCGGGGTATCAGTGAACTCCATGGTGTTACGGACTGCAGAGATTAGCTGCTCCAGGTCCGTATTTGAAAAAAAAGACTTTTTTATCCCCTTCTGTGGGGGTTAACAATTCCGAGGAGGTGTCTGAGAACTCTCCCTCGGAATGTTCTGGTGAAGAGACCATATAAGTTTCCGTGCGGGCCCTTTTCCGGGATGGTCCCGGCTGGGCGTCCAATGTTTGCTCTTTTAGTGCCTGTACTTCTTCCCGCACCATTTCACGGATACCCAGTAATAGGTTGTGTTGCTCGTCTTTAACTATTTTCGTAGCACAGTCTGAGCATATGGGTCTCTTGGCGTTATCGTCCACTTTTTTGGCGCATAACGCACACCTTTTGATCCTCTTTTTTTCCTGTTTAGTTTTTAATGCTTCTTCTTATAAGGAGAAGCCATTACTAATACCAGGTGTGAAAAAAGGAAAAACTTTCTTTACTCACAAGAAAAAGGTCCCCCATTTTTGTCCAAGTGGACTACTTACGGTTGGCACAATCTTATCCCCTTCAGCGCTATCCATACTTGCTCAGCCAGGAAGGAGAGAGATGCCTGGGACATGGAAGGGATCTTTCTTTTGAATTTGGCGCCTTTAAGCGCCCGTGCTATGTCTGACGTCATCCCGTCCGACGTCATCGCGCACGACGCGGCGCCGCCTCATACCCGGAAGCCGGCCGCCGCTAGACGCCGGGGAGTGGAAGCTCAGAGCAGTCACCCCGCACCTGCCGCTCCTTCCCCACTGAAACTGCTGATTCCTCCGGACGGAGCGAGGAAGCTGCCTCCCCTGGCCGGATACTCCGCGCCCCGGTGAGTAGCGCTCGCAGCTCCCCGTCTCCATCCTCAGCACGGAGAACTCCTCCTGTGTCCGTTTGGGACAGGAAGACACTGGAGTCAAGCGGTGGGAGGTGGCTTTTAAAGAACTCCTTCCTGTCCCAAGGATCGCAGGCGGAGCAACCTCCATGTGTGCTGTCATGATGGACGCTATGAAAAAAAAACTATATATGAAAAATGCTTTGAATTGTGCATAAGTAGTAAAAACACAATAAAAACTGCCCGGAGCTACCATGAATGTCTGTCTATCAAAGCGTGCCTGTGACATGCATTATACCATGTTCTAACAGATAGTCTATCAATGCACTATTGCATGTTCAGGTCCCTATGAGGACTAAAAAACAAAACAAAAAAAGTAGTTTTTTTTTAAATATTAGAAAGAAAAAAAAAGGTAGTAATAACAGTAAAAAAAAAAAAAAAAAAATTAAAAATCTTTTGCCAAATCGGCCATCAAATTTAATTTATTTTTTTTATTATGTATCGGCAAAAGCCCGATACATAATAAAAGGTTGTTAAAATATCACATTAATAAATCCCACATGGTGAAAAAAAAAAACACAAACAAAAATCGCACTGCCAGGATTAAAGTTTTTTGGTCACCCTGTATCCAAGGAAATAAAATAAAAATAAATTGTATAAAAAACTATTCAAAAGTCATATCTATCCCAAAATGATATTAATAAAAACTGCAGTCCACCTTTAAAAAACATGAGCCTTCACACAACCCAATTGACGCAAATATAAAAAAGTTATAGGAGTCAAAAATGGTGACAGAAAGCAACGGTTTGTATTTTTTTATAAATTGTACTACATTAAAAATAAATGTATATCATATATAAATAAATGTGGTGTTGCCCGATCACACCAGCCCACAGAATACAGAGAACACGTTTTTACCAGCACAAATAATGTGTTTCGGGTACGCAGCCACCTCTTCACCTGGCCAGAAAGAAATACAGGGCCGTTACTGGATATTCATGTCCTGTGCCTCCAGTAAAGACGACATGGCGGGTTCACTTTTCAGACATGTCACAGCAGATCATGAAGTAAATTCAAAAGCTCATACATACCATTGAAATAATGATTACCAGAAATTCTTGACCTTGAAATTCTTCAACTGATCCCACCTTGATATCCATCAAGTCAACCGTCCGTAGAAGTGTTCGGATTTTTTCAACCTGTAAACAGCAATGAGAAAAACTCTAAATCTTACTGTATTAAGATTTACCATTTCCTAGCATAATGCCCGGCATTTGTTTTTTCACAAACAGCATAAAATCGGCCATGGTAACCTGAGTGACAACTATATTTTTGGTTATGTAGTGTGTATGGAACTTTATCAATCATAAATTCTAGATTCTGTAAACTCGTGTGTTGTTTCCAACATCTGTATATCACTCTCTGTTCCAGTGGATTGTAAACCCCCTTCCTTACACCATAAAGGTGCACATTAGAGAATTTCAAAAGAAGCTAATTATCCAATGTTCTAGAATAGAAAACCAATAGAAAAACGAGATGTGACTTTCAATGGGATTTTTCTATAAAAGCTATTTTGTTATTTGTACACGGATACATTTCAATAAAAGCTATTGTTACAGAAAGAAACAAACACTAATTATATGCCCATTAACCCCTTAGCACACTGTGATATTTAGGTATGTCATAGAATGCCTTTAGATAAAACAACAAGCTACCATCTATCACTGCGGAGACCCCTGCCAATCTGAGAACAGAATTCCTGTATAGCGTTCTCCTGTCACTGCGGGGGTTGCTTCTTCCCCAGAAGTGACGTCACTCTGAATGGAGCTCTGGCTGAGCATGCAGTCAGTGCTCGAGTTCAATGGGAGTGACAGAAATACCCAACCGGGTGCTACTCATTGAAATGAATGGAGCAATGACGAGCTTTCAGCGTTGAGATCCACGCCGATCAGCAAGTTATCCCCTATCCTGCAAGTAGAGGATTACTAGTTGTTCTGTTAAAACCTCTTTAAAAAAGGTACCATGTGATACATATACATCATGCTTATCATACAGACTCAGAACTATGGCAGTGATTGACATCTGTTTGACCCTTTAGATGCTGCTGTCAATAGCGACCATGGCATTTAGTAAGGTATATGACAGAAGGAGCGGCTCCATCTGTCAGCCCGCTGATATCACACAATAAAAGTATCATACATGCCAACATACACTGAAGCAGTCCTAGAGCACATACGGTACCTGTTTCCTATATGGTGTAATCACTCCAATGTCTCGGGCCGATACGGATGTGGTAACATGCTTAGCAAGTATACAGGAGTATCTCATGACTTGCACCGCTTCTGATGGATTGAACCAGGATGGGTTGCTTCCTTCACGCATTTCTGTTCCCTATGGAGACACATTGTATTAAAGTGATGGCCTAGAATTTCTTCTTAGGGGTGAAACAAGCAAAAACAAATCTCTAAAAAGCGGTGTCATATAAAAATGTCACATCTAACAACATCACTCAATTCAGATGAAAGCACCTACATACCCTGACACCATGGAAAATTAAAGGAAAGTCTTTCTTGGGCAACTTTTCCCATCTTAGGAGACGGTTTACAACAGCTGGATCTGCACAGACTTCAAATTCATTATGATAGAACAGCTTGAATGGGAGATAGAGTAAGGCTGCGTGTGACCTGTAGTTCTTTGTCAGCTTTGTGATCTTTGAATCATGAAAAAAAATAAATAAATAAAAAAGTATACATTGGTGTAAGCAGGTTTAAAATGCAGAGTGGTTTTTGCAGTATTTAACGGATTTTAAAAAAATTTAAAAAGCCTTCTTTTAAAACGCAATTACTGAAATTAATCTCCTTATCTTGTTTAACAGTAACACATTGTAACTATACACAGATCTCTTAAGGGCCATTTACACGGGGCGGTTATCGCTCAAAATTTCAGTGAAATTAAGTGATAATCGTCTGGTGTAAATGCAAAAGGATCGTTACTTCTCGATATCGATGACTTTCAGGCAGCATAAAAAAACAACATCGGTGGTTGGTTGACTTCACATAGGTGAAGCGCTCAGCAAGAAGCCCCCAATCCAGGGGTGAACGGACTGTCTAAACACTGCATGAGTGCTAACGACCTTAGCGATGACATCCGCACTTGTGTAGTCATTTAGACGACTGTCGTCCCATCTAAATGGACCATTAGACCCACTAATGCTTGGTTTGAAACCGAGAAATGAATACCAGAGTGGAATATGATTGCGATTGTGTCCAATGATGATAGCCCATTCACCTTCATCTACACAGTATTATAGTATATTATAGTATTATCACAGGCTGGGGTCACAACTTGTACGCTGGTCTAATAGCAGTCTTATGAGATTGTCAATTTCACCTGCTTAGATGTATATGAAAGTGAAAACAGCTGCACTGGAAAGGCAACATCCAGACAACCCCAAAAAGTTATGTCAGACACAGACAATTACGCTCTCCTCATTCTTCCTAGCTAATTCTTCTCTAGTTTTGCTAGTGTTCTTGTTACTACTGGTAGAACCCTATTAAAAGTCAAACTAGCCCTGCTGGTTGTTCCCCTTTGGGGACGCTGTAAGGCCACCTGCAGATGGCCGGGTCGGATCCCGCTGCGACCCGACCCGGACCCCTGCAGGGACCAGTGCAGCGCTCACCACTCCCGTGGCTCCTTGATGTGCCTGCTACCGGCGCATGCGCAGAGTGGAGCCGGGCCGCCAGTAGTGACATTTCTGTGCAGGCCTCTGCGAGACCCGCACAGAAATAGAGCACTCCGCGATTTATTTTCCCCGTGTGATTTCACGCGGACAAATCGTGGCCGTCTGCCAAGGATTGCATTTTTTAATGCAATCCTATGGCAGCTTCCACGGGCGGAAATTCTACGGGAAATCCCACTGCAGAATTTCTGCCTGTGTGCAGGGGGCCTAAGGCAAAACATGTCGAGGGTGACTATAGTGACTTAATAGGGTTCTGGTGGCGCTGACCTACTAATTTCTACATAGGCTTTTGGGAGTTGGCCATGCAGGCCTATGCTTAAGTGTGTATTTGCACAATTACATACATGATACTGATTGAGGACTGTTGGTCCCACTATATCACTACCACCATTTGCCTCTTCATTTTATAATATTTTTCGTTGTTGTCCTTGTCTATTTTTGAGTAATAAAGTTTTAAAATTTTAGGGAATATTACCTATGGGTATTTTTTGCCTTTGGTAATTAGAATCAGGTTTATATAAAGTATATAGAGTATTCCTGGGGCAATCTTACAATGTAATCTAAAGAAGGTATGCAGTGTCTTCAGCACAGTCTCAAGAGCACAAAGCAGATAGCAGAACACAGGCCATTACAGGAGGAGAGCAGGAAAGAGCTGTAGAAAGGCACTAACCCAGTATCAGCATCCATACCTGTTCCTTTGTGTGGGGAGGAGCACTGCCAGAGCTCTAAAAAACAAGCTCTATCGGGCTACTAGCCTGCATGTTTGTGACCAAACTGGCAGAATGAGACTTCATGAGCCTGGCATGAGGGGTCAACATCCTGGAGTGGGAGCTTTGCTCACAGCTTAACACCATACAGCTCAATTGCCATACCCCGGAGAACACCAGAATTGGCAGGTCCACCATTGGTACCCTGTTCTCACACATGAGCACGTAGAGACGTTATTGGTTGAATGTTATGCTGCCTGCAACATCACCTAGCATGACTGGTTTGGTGGTGGGTCAGCGATAGTCTGGGGAAGAATATCCCTGGAGGGTCACACAAACATTCACGTAATAGCGAAAATGGCTGATTGCTGTTAGGTACAGTGATGAAATCCTCAGAGCCAGTCAGATCTTACATTGGCGCGGTGGGGCCTAGGTTCATCCTGCTGCAGGTTAACACTCAGGCTCATGTGCCCGGAGAGTGTAGGAAGTTCCTGGATGACGAAGGCCTTGATGTCCTTAACTGGCCCTCGCATTCCCAAGACAAACTCAATTGGGATCCTCTGGAAGGCTGTCAGTGCATCAGATACAATCATGTAGTGCCACAAACTGTCCAGGAGCTCAGCAATGCCCTGATCCAAGTCACCAAGGACACCATCCGCCATCTCATCTGGAGCGAGCCCACACTGTCAAAAGTGCATACAGTCACGTGGCGGGCCATACACAATACTGAGTCACATTACGAGTTTGTCACAAAATTAGTGCAAACTGTTTTTTCAGGCAATTTGGGATCCAGCCCTCCATTGGTTGATGATTTTATTTTACATTGACCATTGGTGTCATTTAGCTCTCAACACATTAACCCTTTGCAATCCAATTTTGGATTCAGGGTTTCCTAGGGGGCTTTCTCTTTGTGCCATTATACATTGGCACCATCTGCTGGCTAGAGCCAGTACTGTGGTATGGGAGATGCTGGAGAGGCCCCCCGACAACAGAGCGGCCAGTAATATACAGTAATACCCTGCTGGACGTCTTCCGACATCGGAGCTGTAAGCCTTCGATCAGAATGTCTTCAGACGTCAGACAGTGGATTGGAAAGGGTTAAACGATTTCTATAAGATTTTCAAGTGGAATCTTTCGTTCGTCGAGATGTGATGTGTAATTTAAGCATTCCCTTAAATTTTTTGAGAAGTATAATTGGAAATCTGAATCCACAGGTCAAAAATGCACTGGACAGAAATCAGAAGTGGACAAGTTATCAGAATCTCTGTATAGCGTAGCCTCAGGTTTTGCATCTATAACTTGAAGCGTCAATATGTCGGCACAGATGGAAATTCAAAATGTTTTTTTTTCTTTTTATATACAAGTGGCCAACTGAAGTGGCAGATTTATGCCACAATGGAGCCCAATTATGGACATCTCAGGCAGTCTGCGTGGGGAAAAGAAGGAGTGTCTGGATTTGAGCTCCCTAATGAGATTAAATAGGAGACAGTTGGGGGCGCTCTAAATAAGCCTGCTGTGGTTGTTCCTAGAATGCACTCAAAGCAGATAAGAGAAAGGCTTAAGCCTCATATACACACAAAGATAATCTTTTAAATGACTGAAGGATTAAAAGATTTTGCGATCTATTCGCATAAAGTGTTAATGGCCATTGATACTTTATCATCTTCATTTGCATGTAAAAGGGCCTACAGAAGCTGTTTGCAGGGTCCAGCGTGTGATTAATCACACGCCCAGCTGTGCACACAGCTGCATGGTTCTGCTCACGGTTGCCAGCAAATTCCAATGTTATCTGCCGACTCCCATGGAGATAACAGCATGAGGTCTATTGAGACGCTATCTCTCACTGTCTGAACGATGGATTTTAAGTTCACCTTAAAATCATTGTTCAAACGAAAAAGTGCACAATGCCTGCGTTTACGTGTAATGATTATTGCTCATTTTCGGTCGTTTGGCAGAAACGTAATGATTATCACTCAAAATTTGTTCCAAGTCCTGTGGGAACAAGTTGAAGGAACGTGTGTTTTGTGGTGTAGGCGGTAGGACTACCCCTGCCCCTGGTATAAAGAAAGAAGCCATATGTTTAGCTAGTGGCTAGACTGGCCTAGAATTTATTTTGTTCAGACTCTGCTGTGTTGTGCGAAGTGCCTGTGTGTGAATAAAACTGGCTGAAGCTATTTATTTTCATGTGTGTGCCACCCATCTTGCCCTGGAGATGGTGATCTATTGAGTTAACATCCTCCAAGTTGTCACAATAGATAAAATGGTAGGTCTCCTTTATGGTTGGACATTATTCCACTTACCAACAAAGGATTATAGTTTCCACAAGCACCATAGGTTTTTTCATCTCTTAAATATATTGGAAGAGCCATGAGCCTTTCCAATAATGACATACTGAGCCCATACGCCAAAGCGATTCGTGACTTTATCACTGGTCCAAGCTGCATTGGATCTCCTGCAAGAATAATCTGTAATAGTAGAAAATAAATTTAAAAACCAAATCTGCAAGATTGTAGAACTGAAGAACTTCTTCATAAGTGCTGGTACCTGTCCAGTAACTTCTGATACTAATGCCAAAGGTATCAGACACTCCGATTCAGTGGCTTGCCCAGCTTCATCAATTATTACATGAGTGAAGTGTCCAACTCTGTAATGATTTAAGAAATCTGTATTCAGTCACTCCTCACACATTTTTTCGTAAACGGTCATAAGGCCCATTTAGACACAATGATTATCGCTCCAAAGCCTTCTTTTGAGCTATACTTCTTGTGTCTAAATGTGTCCATCTTTCACTGTTCGGCCAAATGACGGTTTTCAATTCTGCTTGAAAACCGTAGTTCTGCAGAAGAGCTGATAAGCAGGATCACAGGCTGTGTCTACTGTCCATGGTGCTGAATTCTCCACTGGGAGCCCATGGCTGAACAATGGAGCCAATTATGGAGCTCAGACCTCCTGCTGAGTTCTGTAACAGCTCCCAGAATCTCATTTGCATGCAAATGAAGCTAATAAAGCACTAATAGCAATTAGTGCCCATTAGTACTTTATGCAAAAGGATCGCTGATCTTTCAATCTTTTGAAAGATATGTGTGTGTAAATGGACCCTTAGAAGCAGGACAATGCCTTTTAAGCAGATTAGGTTTGGGAAATGGGTCTAAGCCTGCCATGGCAAAGCTTAAAGGGGTTCTGTCATTTGAAAATAAAAAAAATTCTGTACTTGCCTGATCATCCCAAGGCAGTCTCCTTACCAGATCTTCTCCTGGCTCCTCCGGCCCCCTGGGTCACGTCACCGCAAGCCAGCAGAATCATCTTCCGGTGATGTAGCGTCAATTCACTGCATTTTACTTCCTGCAGGGCAGAGTATGCTACATCACTAGTCATGTAACATTCACTACCTAGCAGGAAATGCTGTATCCTTAGGAGCCCGCTTTCACGTGAAGGCGGTAATTTCGCTGCGACTGCGCAAGTGCGGTGTCTCGCAAGTGTTCATATAATAATGCATAAACACTCGTGAGACACCACACCACACTGGTGGCTATATTGCTTGCTTGCAGGCTGTCAAGGATATGGCATTTTCTACTAGGTAGTAAACGCTACGTCACTAGTAACATAGCATACTCTGCCCTACAGGAAGTGAAATGCAGCGAATAGACGCCACATCACCGGAAGAAGATGATTCAACTGGCTTGCGGTGACGTGACCCAAGGGGCTGGAGGAGCCAGGGGAAGATCTGGTAAGGAGACTGCTTTTGGAGGAACAGGCAAGTATAAAGTTTTCTGTTTTTTTAAAGATTATCAGCTATAACCACCATAAACTAAATTATGGTGCTTATAGTTTAGATCACAGCAAGTCTTGTCTCATACTCACCTGATCCCCCATTGCTGTTCAACACCCTCTCTACGCTCTTCAGTTCCCCAGTACGAGCTCTTCTTAGCTTCGGTGTGAATGTATCAGGTGGGCAGTTCCCACGGCTCACTGTCAGTTAAGTCTGACATCGCCCATTGACAGTGTTCAGTGGGAATGGGCCCACATGAGGAATGGAAACTAAGGAGAGCTTTTAGGGGGAAACAGGAGGGAAAAGTCAGACATTGTAGGAGTCAGCAGAGCTGCATCTGAAAAGTTATGCAGCCAGCCCTGCTGACATAAGGACATGACAGGAACTCTTTTATAAACTTTTTTTAAAAATGACACTACAATATAAAAACTATTACTTTCACCCTGATTGTACACATCCATAGAATACAGTTAAACATGACAGTTTTACCACAACATAAAAACAAAACCTCCCCAAAAATGGTGAAATAGTTTTTTACCATTTCAATCCATTGATGTTTCATAACATGTGGTTGTGTGAATGTACGCGAGGAAAAGCAGAATTTCAGGTCGTTATATGTAATAAAATATGTTGCTTTTTTAAAAAAAGAAAAGCACTACGAGATTATGTTCTCATTTTCCCAGACATACAATATTCTGTCACAAGGATCTCTTTAGATGGAAGTAGAACCTGTTTGTTTGCCTATTTACTAAGTCGGGATGTTGCTTCTACCGTAGCGGTCCACTATACAGACGCAAATGTTTATTACTTTAACCCCTTAAGGACCAAGCTGTTTTGCACCTTAAGGACCAGACACTTTTTAGGGATTTTACCCATGTGGCGGTTTTACTGCTCCATTTTTTTTCCTTTAGCTACCAAAATTATTTTTGCTGTGTTTTTTTTCCTGACATATAGGACTTTTTTTTAAATATCTTTTTCACAGCTTTTTTTTAGTTTTATTGGGGGTAAAATGCTTAAAAAAAAAAAGATTTTTTTAACATTTATAGTTTAAAAAATTATTTTTATATTTACAATAAAATAAAGTTTGGAAATGGGTTCCTCTATTTATTTCGGACGTTTTGGTATATAGTATGTATGGTTTTGGTTTACAGGGCGCATACGGCGACGGTTTTTGTTGGCATCTGCTTTGTGTTATGCTCTTTCTTTTTTATGTATTGTTGTTTTATTCTGTTATTTTGTTTTACTTATTTATGTAATTGTGTTTTTTACTATCTGTGTCCCCCATGACGTCATATAAGACCTCTGGGGGACATTCACTTTTTTTTTTTTTTTTTACTTTATTTGACACTTTCCCACTATAACAGGGGCGTCCATAGGAGCCCTAATTATAGGGGAAAGCAACCCCTGTGGTGACATTAGTCACCTGCAGAGCTGCCAGGGTCTAGTCTGACCCTCCAGCTCTGTATAACAGGGAATCCCGGGAGGTCAAATGACCCCTCCCCCCCCCCCCCCCCGAGGCTCCCGTAGTGAAAGTCCATGTTACTTTCAGTTTCCCCATACAGTGCTCAATGAGCACTGTATATCGGGGAAGCAGAAGGCAGGAAGGGTTAAAAACCCCTCCTGCCTTCTGCTCCAGGTTATCAGCTGTCACTATCAGCTGATAACCCGTTCCTGCCTCTGACTGATTGCAGAGGCAGGAGGCTTAGAGCACCGCCGTATTTTTACTATCGGCGGTCCTCTAAGCCTAGGACCAGCCGCCGTATATATACAGTGGCTGGTCCTAAATGGGTTAAAAGGAAAATGCTAAATGCTACGATATCTCAGGATCGCTACTTGATTTCTTTCAGATATCCATGTTTTGAGCAAAGTAAGAGTAAGATCAGTGTTTATCTAACCTTAAACCTATCTGGTAGAACATTCCAGCACTGCTGCATGTAGAAATGATTATCCGAAAATGAGAGGCTTCTCGAATATCTTCTCCGAGTCCACAGTATAGTTTCACAGTGTCGCCAATTGTCTAGAAAGATAAGCAGAGGAATAACAGAGCATGGACAATGCCTGGATTGTAAAACGTATGATACAGAATACCATTAACCCCTACACGACCAAGGATGTACGCGTATGCCCTCAGTTGCTGTGGGGTGTATTGAGTGGGCTTATCTCCATTCACTATGAGTGCTATTTATGTTATACAGCTGCAACAATGGTGACTGGAACTAGCTTCAATCACAGACATTTAACTACTTCAACATTGCGACATGTAAGGGTATAAATCGGTCAGTGTAAATGCCGGCAGCGACTGAATGACGAATGATAATTCATTCGTTGGTCAGTTTAAGCAGACAAAAAAAGTGCAACAGCGCATGCAAATGGCAGACAGGGCGAAGGGGCTTGCTCTGTCACCCATCGGACCCCTGTGATGTAATTCTAGGCTCCCAATGGGTTGCTATGGCACCTGGGAGCTGGGATATAGCCTCAGAGTCTGCCAGCTAAGGGGACCCATGAGGCTCAGCCCCTGGCTGACCTCATGGGCTTTCTAATGCACTACTATACTGAAGTATATTAGTGTATTAGAAGAATGAAAAAAAAGGTATGATATTCAAGTCTCCTAGTGGGAGAAAAAAAAAAAAAAAGTATAAAAAAAAAACAAAAAAACCCACCACATCAAAACTCCACCTTTAACATGAAAAAAATAAAAATAAAACAAACGAAAAAACACACATGTGGCAGCGCTACGTTTGTAATGAACCAGAGAAAATCGTTAGTACATTTAAATCCGCACAGTGCATGCCATGAAAAAAGTAATACAAAAAAACATGGCGAAATATAGCTCATTTTGTCTTTCTCGCCCAACAAAAAAACAGAATAGAAAGTGAACAAGACGCCACATGGATCAAGAAATGGTACCATAAAAAAAATAAATAAAACTAATCCTGCTAAAATAATCCCAAAACCTCACATACCATTTACAAAAAAGAAAAACGTTAGGGGGTCTTTGAATGCAGCGATAAACAACAAAAAAAAAAACCAAAAGTGTGAAAAAGTTGCAAACAAGCAGAAGGGAACTACTCATTTTGTTAGCCTTTCTTCATGCACACAAAACACTTTCCTTTTGTGTTAGAAAAATAACAAAAATAGTTTGAAAGGTCTGGCATTTTTTACAACATGCGTTTTTGGCGATTTTTTTTTATTTAGACACACTTAGTACATGCATTTTTTCCTGGCATTTATAAAGTTTTATTGTGAGGCCCATGAAGAAAAATGGCAACCCCCCCCCCCCCCCAAAAAAAATAACCTATGTCTGGCACCCTCATACTTCACTATACCCTCTCTTTATTATCGGTTTATAAAGATTAGGGTTCCATGAACAAGCGCATACATGGTTTCAATAGTAGAACGAGTAAAAGAATATGCTTAAGACAGCGCTTTGGTAAAAACCCTGAAAACAACTTGTCAACACAACACCATGGCTTGTCAAAACATATGCACAGACATCTGTAGGAAAAAAGGAGCCACCTGCCAGCTTAAGTAAGTAAGCCGGTGAATTCCCCATGAGTCCACGAATGTCATTCACTATATACTTTAAAGGAACATGTGGCCACAGCACTTTTGGCTAAGAAAAAAAATTGCAGAAAAATAACCACCAAAAACACAACAAAACGCTGTGAAGCCGGCCTTCAGATGGCCATACATGGGACAATTAGAAACCTCAATAATTATATTACACAGATGGAAAACTGTTCTTGTGTTACCTCCTCTTGACGGCTGGAAGCATTCATCCTCACCATGCTACCAGCTTCGAGATGGCCACTCTCATGAAGGCGGAGACACACAAGATCAGCAGCACTGTTAGAGGGGGCACAAACCAAAATACGACTGTCTGGCAGAGCATAATAAATCTGTAGAGAAAAAAAAATGTAATTTACTTAATTTAACCCATAAATATTTGAAATAGAAGTGTCAAATACTCCTATTTATATGTAGAGGGCAAAACATTCTACAGCACTTACAATCAGCTAGTTTCTCTCCCAGATCCCCGCTGTGTCCAGCTCTGAGGCTCAGGGTCTCCCCTGTGACACATTGTTCACAAGCTGCAGTAGCCTGTGTACAATACATCACAGACTGCTGCAGCCAATCGCCGTAAATTTCTTTCTCGTAGTCTATTGGCGGACAAAGTACCACTGGTATAGGCTGCTACAGCAAGGCTGCATAACACCAAGTACAAAAATAAGTGGTCTCCTCCTATACAGGTTATACTCAGCCTACAGGTACGGAGCTACTAAGTTTGTACACCAGGAGAAGCCTGCACCAATAAGAACAGAGGTCAGAGCTAAACATAAAAACATGCCACAAGAGAGGATACAGTAGCCTGAAACAATCATTGGGTGACACAGCTACCACCGATAATTACGAGAAAAGTTTTATGGTAGGACAAAAATCCTCTTTTCTCCATAATTTCATTGGGGTACACAAGACCATGGGACATCCTAAAGCAATCCCTGAGGTGGGAAATAGAATGAGAAACTTGAGATGGCGAGCTGAGCCTCCATAGCCTGCAACAATAAAGACCCGCATCTGTTGATGCGAATGTGTGCCTTTTGTGACATCTGGAAAAAAGTGTCGATGGAGGACTAAGCAACAACCTTGCAAATTTGTAAAGCTGAGCCCTAATGATGCACTGCCCAGGAAGCATCACAAACAACTAATGTGCTATAATCCTGAAAAGTGTGTCTGGTTCTTTCACACAGTAAGCCTCAGGAATAGCTGAATGGATCCAACAGCATTGAAAACTATGGTCCGCCAGCACCCCTGCATTCTTTTTCAGGGAAGAGCTTTACATATAAGCCCTTCCCTGAAAAAGAAACATATATATAAAAAAACGCACAAAAATACGCTCGTGTGAAGCCACCCTAAGGAAGAGTAAAGGGGGATAATTACCTCACGTGATCTAAACTTAATGCTTCCCTTAATACATCCCAGAATTGTGTTTGCATTTTTGGCTGCTGCATCACATTGTTGACTCATGTTCAGTCTATGATCTAGTAGTATACCCAAGTGTTTTTCACATGTGCTGCTGCTTAGCCTAATTCCTCCCATTTCATTATGTGCTTTTTTTCTTGCCCAGATGTAGGACTTTGCATTTCTCCTTGTTAAATACTAGAGATGAGCGAACGTACTCGGTAAAGCACTACTCGTCCGAGTAATGTGCTTTATCCGAGTACCTCCCCGCTCGTCCTGAAAGATTCGGGGAGCGCCGCGGAGCTGCAGGGGAGAGCGGGGAGGAACGGAGGGGAGATCTCTCTCTCCTCTCCCGCCCGCTCTCCCCTGCTCCCCGCCGCAACTCACCTGTCAGCAGCGGCGCTCCCCGAATCTTTCAGGACGAGCGGGGAGGTACTTGGATAAAGCACATTACTCGGACGAGTAGTGCTTTACCGAGTACGTTCGCTCATCTCTATTAAATACCATTCTGTTAGTTGCCGCCCACTGTTCAAGCTTTTCTAGTTCTTTATGAATCTCTCTCTCTCTTCCCTAGTGTTAGCTATCCCTTCTAGCTTTGTGTCATCTGCAAATTTGATCAGTTTTCCCTCAATTCCCTCTTACAGATCATTTATAAAAATGTTGAAGAACACTAGGCCCAGGAGAGAGCCTTGTGGTACCCCACTTGACATATTCTTCCAATTGGATGTGCGGCTATTCTGAGTATGATCACTCAGCCAGTTGTGAATCCTCCTAACAGTTGCTTTGTCAATCCCATATTTGGTCATTTTTTCAGCACTGACTGAAAGGCTCAGGGCAGCTATATAGGGCGCCGATTAGAAAAGATGCATCAGCTGAGCAGGAGGCCCAGAAACAATTAATACGAGGAGTGCTGGAAGAGGATAAATGAAAGTTCAGTGCACAGGAAGAGCAGGCTGTCGCCCATGCCTGCCAGACACAGAAACAAAGGATTATGTCTGACCAGTGCACCTAACAGAGCACTTCTAGACAGTTTTGTGCTACAGAACAGAGAACATTACTATCATAATGGAAAGAAAACAGCAATTAACCAAAGATGACAGACAACTATAACCTTTAGAAGTGTAGGTCTGTCCCACAGAGAAATTGCCAATAAAGCCAAGATGGAAGTCAGAGTTTCCTATACCATTAAAGTGCTCTTAGCAGATGAAAGGCACTACAATATGAGATGAAAAGTTCTTGAGAGTCAACAGTTTACGTGATCTGCGCCTCACAGCACAAAATCTTCCAGGACAGCTTAATGCAGCAAAAAAATAAACAATTTTTCGTTTCAACTGTGAAGACTTATCTGCAGGTTTGACAGGCAGCAAAAGCTTTCTTACTGATACTCTTAAGATTGCAAAAAAATAAACAAAAACCTGCCATGGCCAAGCAGCACCTTCAGCACTGAAGAGTGGAGTAAGGTCATCTAAATCAAAACTTGACATCACATTGGGCTTTTGTACTAAGTTGGGTATGGTGAAATGATGGTTCCCGAGTATGACACAAAGGGTCAAACATGGAGGAGGAAGTCTAATGATTTGTGGCTTTTTTGCTGGATTTCGGGGGTTGACAATTTGCACAGGGGGACTGGCATACTGGATAAAAAGGGTTACTATAGCATGTTGGTACGTCATGCAATGCCCTTTGGTGTACACCCAGTTGGTCACGGGTTCATATTACAGCAAGACAATGATCCAAAACACACTTCTAGGTTATGTCAGAAACTACTTAAAGGAGATGTCCCGAGGCAGCAAGTGGGTCTATACACTTCTGTATGGCCATAATAATGCACTTTGTAATGTACATTGTGCATTAATTATGAGCCATACAGAAGTTATAAAAAGTTTTATACTTACCTGCTCCGTTGCTGGCGTCCTCGTCTCCATGGTGCCGACTAATTTTCGCCCTCCGATGGCCAAATTAGCCGCGCTTGCGCAGTCCGGGTCTTCTCCTCTTCTCTATGGGGCTCCGTGTAGCTCCGTGTAGCTCCGCCCCGTCACGTGCCGATTCCAGCCAATCAGGAGGCTGGAATCGGCAATGGACCGCACAGAAGCCCTGCGGTCCACGGAGGCAGAGGATCCCGGCGGCCATCTTCAGCAGGTGAGTATGAAGACGCCGGACCGCCGGGATTCAGGTAAGCGCTGTGCTGTTTGTTTTTTTAACCCCTGCATCGGGGTTGTCTCGCGCCGAACGGGGGGGGGGGTTTAAAAAAAAAAAAACCCGTTTCGGCGCGGGACATCTCCTTTAAGAAGAATCCAGTAAGCTTTAAAGAATGGAATGGCCCGAGAGTCTCCAGACTTAAACCCCGTTAAACGTGCTTGGCATGAACTGGACAAAAGGGTGAAGGCAAAGCAACCTACAAGTGCAGCACATTTGTGGGAACCTCTACAACAATGTTGGGAAGAAATTTCTGAACAATATCTGAATGCAATTGTAGAAAGAATGCCTCGATTGTGTAAAGCTGTTACATCCGCTAGAGATGGATACTTTGAAGAGTCAAAAATCTAGATATAATTTGGTGAAACAAAGTTAGTCCATGATTTTTATTCATCTTAACCAGTTTACTTGCCCTGTGCTTTCATTTTAAAGTGCATTTGGAGACATTAAACTGAATAAATATCAATTTAATACTGAAAATAAAAACTGTGCAATGTACACTACTGGTCAAAAGTTTTAGAACACCTCAGTGGCCCGGGTTAGTACACCAATGCAGAATCCTGTTAAAGTGAATGTAACTGCCTGCAAAACCAACCTGGACTACTGAGCTGTCTGCGTCTTGCAGCAGAACAGCTAGAAGTGGGACACGCCTTTAAGGTGAAAGATAGAAATGACTATTGGAAAAAAATAAGGCACTAGATGCAGGACCCCTTTATCTTATCTTGAAGAATCAAAAAATGTAAGTGGCAAGAAAGCTGTTAACTGAGAAACCCTCCATGATACAGGCTACTGCGACCACAAAAGCCGACTTCCATGAGATGAGGCTCAAGAGATTTCCGAAGGGCTCAAAAATTGGAGGTTGGAGGGCATTAAGCACCAGATGGAGGTCCCAGGGGGGCCCTAGAGGTCTGTACAGGGGCTGTGTGTGCTGTTCACCACTCCCTGTAGTAAAATCTTGACATGGGACTTGTAAGCAGCTACATGTTTTTGAAACATAATGCATAAGGCAGAGAGCTTATTGTGCCCCCTTCATTGCTTACTAGGTTCAGTGCCATACTTTAGTTAACTGCAATAACGAGTACAGTCACTATTAAAGGTTGATCCCATTTGGCTAGGTACATAGAAAAGCCTACTGCAATACTGCTTATAAAAATCTGTCACCTGCAGAATTGCTTCAATGACTGTGACAGTTTTTCCTGTTCCCGGAGGCCCAAACAGAACATAAGGAGTAGGGCGGCAGTCTCCACTTAGCATTCTCGTCACTGCCAACTTCTGGTGATCATTTAGCACTGGATTGAAGAACTGGCACATTTTTCTCATTGGGGTTTCATTACCTGCACACAAGGTATAAGCACATATTTTGTATTTATTATTCCAGCACATACGTCCATACTATTATAGAAGCAGTATTAGCGGAACATTAACTTTTTAGTGACCACCCCATTGTCTTATTACGTCCTAGCTTGCTGGGCTTTAATAATACCCAGGGACGTAAAAACATGCTCCCTACTGATCCTGACGGCACCTTCGCCAGACAGTGTACGAGATGGCATACATCGGGCACGTGCACAGAAGGGCAAGCGGCCCAGGAAATTCAAAAATCTCTCTGGCTCCTATGTGTAGCCAAGAGCAGAAAGAGGTCACCGGTCACATAATCGCTGCTATCCAATGGATAACAGCGATCATGTACAGTAAAAAAAAAAAAAAAAGTTTAAAAAAATAAATAAAAGTTTGTTTCATATCCGTGAGGGGAGATGAGATTATGTATCTAAGGCCCCCAGATTAATCCACAGACCTTTCCCTGGCTTCTGCGCAGGCGTCCGCCGCCACAAATGGCAGACACATGTGCAAAAGCTGCGGATTGCCAGGGTAATTTAAAATCTCCCTGCTACTGGCTACCAAACGTAGCCAAGAGGCTGGAGATTTCACGGGGGCTGTGGTACGCAGTCCCTGGTTCCAGTAGAAAACAGCGATCACGTAGTTATTATAAGTTAAAGTTTCATCTCCCATCATGGATGTGATCCATGAGGGGAGGTGAAGTTACTTACCCAAGGCCTCCAGTGATGTCCTCTGACAGAATCTTTATCCGTGGACCTTTCTCCAACTTCGGTGCATGCGCCCATCGGCAAAGGGTCAGATGCAAGCGCAGAAGTTGGGCAGGGCCCTTGAAATGTAGAGTCTTCTTGCTCCTGGCTACTAAAGGTAGCCGAGAGCCTGGAGCAGTGACCGGGGGCTGTGGTGAGCGGTCCCCGGTCACGTGATCGACGTTACCCAATGGATAATGGCGATTACGTAAAAGTTAAAACACAGTTGAAGTTTAATGCTCCTTTCGGTTTGAGCCCCGTTGTGTATATGGACGTAATAATAGGGTCAAAGTGGGTATGCTTCTGAAAACAGGACAAACAGGGGGATCCATTTTAGGGTGTAAGTCTTCATTCATGTCTGTGCTGTACACCCCTAGATGATTTCGGTAAGTGGTCTAGTTTTCAAAATGGGGTCATTTGTGGGGGGTTCTCCATAGTTTTGGCCACTCAAGGGCTCTACAAGTGTGCAATGGGGCCTAAAACACCTTTAACCCCTTGAGTGGCGGGTTTCCTACCCCCGTCGTACCCACCAGGGCAGGTTTTTTTAAATGGTCTAATCATTGAATTTCAACTAATTTTGCAGTTGCGTTCCAAGAGCCATAACTTTTTCATTTTTCCATTGACACAGCCATACGAGGGCTTGTTTTTTGTGGGACAAGTTGTACTTTTTGATGGCATCATTTGTGGGTATATATAATGTATTGCATAACTTTTGTAAAAACATTTGTAGGGAGATTAAGGGGAAAAAAACAATATTTGGTAAGTACTTACCGTAAAATCTCTTTCTCGTCTTGTTCATTGGGGGACACAGCTCTGACCTTGGGTATAGCTTCTGCCACTAGGAGGCAACACTAAGCACAAAAGTGTTAACTCCTCTCACTAGCTATACCCCTCCTGCAAGCAGCATGCTAGCTCAGTTTGTGCGCAAGCAGTAGGAGCAGCCAGTAGGATACAACATAGATAATAAACACTCATGAACTGTAACTCATTCCAACACCGTGTGCGACTGCACCGAGGACCCTCCCCTAGGGAGTATACATCACAGTTCCAATACCAGACTGGGTGGGTGTTGTGTCCCCCAATGAACAAGACGAGAAAGAGATTTTACGGTAAGTTCTAACCAAATCTTGTTTTCTGGTCTGTTATCATTGGGGGACACAGCTCTGACCTTGGGACGTTCTAGAGCAGTACCCAAGGGGGCGGGAAAATATAAGGCGTCGCACGTGTAAGGACGCAATCTGTCCTTCAACTGCGACCAGCGTTAATGGATGGCTAGGTATCCCGCATGCTCAGACAGAGCCTAAAGGGGCCTAAATAACAGCCCCATCCACCCTCTGAGGGAAGAAAAAAACAAAACCCAGACAAGGAGCTTCCGACGAGGCACACGGCTTCCAAATAATACGGCCTGAGAATATGACCTTGCTGGCATAGTAACCCTGAATTGCTGCAAGGCAGAGTCATTGTAAGGAGTCCACTCTGGAAAAGCAGGGATCCAGTCGGAGTTGCCGGAATTACCGGCAGCGCGCCAGCGTGACTGAAGCATGCTACCTGCACGAGGTAATCCGGCGTAGTCAACCGAGAAACCTGCCCTGGAGCGTTCCCTGGAACTACCGAGAAGGTGCCCGATATCTCACCGAAGTGTCTCCTGATACCGGCGGTAGGCCATACAGCGGGTAGATAACCGTTTCCTGTACCATCCGTACCCAATAGGCATCCGAAGATGAAACTGTGGAGCCATAGGCTCCGAAACATCAGGGTTGTGGACCTTCTACCAGGCGACTTAGTTGTAAGTCAGGTCCCGTATACCTCCCGGTATTCAATCTCACCTACAGCGTCCCTCCGTGATGAAGGGACATTCGACTCCAGACGCCAGTGGAGAAACGACCTGTTGAGATATGCAACCGTCTCCTGCTGGACTCCTGTGTTGACCATGGTTGGAAGGCCTGCCGTATGACCTTGATGCTGTATATGCTGACAGCCTCAGTCCATGGCGTCGGCTGTCTGATTAGCTGTAACTTGAAAAAGGGTCGTGAGAGGAAAAAGTTTGGTTCCATGATTCTGCAACAATGCCCACGGCGTCCGCCTCTGCATGGCCCCATGGGCTAGCGAGGACTTCTGCCCATTTCGTGATCAACTAGGGCTGGCCCCGTGCTGGGATGCAATGTAACCGTGTGACTCCACTGGGTACAGAAAAATTGACCGCACAAGGCAGCAAGGGTACACTGGTCCGAGACGCACTGATCCCTTTGAGGAAACCTCCACAGTAGGGATGGAGGAACCCTAAAATTGTAGACAGTACAAGTATGGACTGTCTTACGCTGTCCTGCAAGTCATAATGCAGGGAGAACAATGCAGGAGAGTCGCAGCGAGTCGCTGGATCTGTCAGTCTTAACCCCATTGGACGTTTTACCTTCCTATACACAATCAGTCTCGCAAGCGACTAGGAGGGCCTAGTTTGCTGAGGATCCGCGCTCTACACCTGAACCGACACTAGCGATCGTTTAGAATACCGAGCACTCCTACGGTCAGTCTCCCCATCCCCAATGGGAGAAACGTGGCCTGTTCTGCACCCCACCAGGGTCCGCAGGAGCTGTCTCCTGCAGAGAGCTATCCACGTCCTACTGACACGGCTGTAGAACTAGCAGTCCATGATTCCTAGAGAGTACACATGCCTTGTAGTTCAGAGAACGCCCGAAAGAAACGAACTCGGCATTACAAAGTGCCGCCGGAGGGGCGCCCCGCGTCACTTCTGTCTGTGGTGGGGGCCTAAAAAGTATGCGGCTCGTCTGTCATCGTAGATCGCCCCAAGTTGCCTGTAGGAAGTTGCAGGTGGTCACTCCAGGGAGGCTAGCCGTTATGAAAAACGTCTGGAGCGTAAGCTTCTGTGGGGTGAAGGCGAATACGACGTGTTCACAGAATTCCTGAGAATAGTATATTGCTCAGAAGGGTACCACAAGACTTAGCCAGACCGAAGGAAGCCCAACGACTGTTTGACTTCCTTAAGAGTTTTGGCCTGCATACTGCTGCCTTAACACCTTGCTCCACATAAGGCCCAATACACGTTGTCCATAAGGTGACTAATTTTGGGGGGAATGCAACTCTCGTCCAATAGCGAGACCCCATACCGATGTGGTACTAGCCGGACCCTGTCCGCGTGCTATCCTGGCATCGGACCTAGCGGTCTGGTTGCCTGCAGGAAAAAGCGGGGGGCTAGCTGTAAAGCCAGGGCAACCCGGTCAGGCCTAACATCAAGGCCGGGGTACCGCTGATAATCAGCTTGTAGACCAGTACGGCAGCAGAGAGCGCACTTGATATGCGGCTCGGTCCCGAACTGCGACTCAGGGTGCAGGAAACTACTGAGGGGATGAAGCTGACCCCTGCTCAAACCAGTGTATGCGCTGCTTCGGGCATGGAAGTACCCCCGGTCTCAGCCGCCTGGGGTACTGCCGACAAGCACCTTGACCCCTGTTATACGTAGGGCAAGATATTCTCCAGCTGGATGTAGTCTCGTTCCTTTACGAGCGCGCACATAGTATGTGACCCTTGCCGGCCGCTGTCATCGTGTCCTCCTGGACACGGACACTGTGATGCGATTGTCTGTAGAGGAGTTCAACCAGATTCGGGACAGACATGAGAAAAAATGAGTCCAGAGACTCCCTGTGCAAGTACTGACAAGAGATCGCATACTGTTATCTGTAAGACGAGATTCTCTCTGCTTAATCTCGAACTACAGCGCGAGCGCACTTGGTATGTGGCTCTGGCCGCCCCGCCAGCATGTCCTCCTGGACGCGGACACTGTGGTACATGTGACCGTGGGGGGAACCACAGGGGAGCTGCCGACATGTAAGGCTCAACCCGATGCGGAGCCGACATTGGGAACGATGAATCCAGTCAGCGAGCCCAGAGTAATGCTGACAAGAGTTCGCACACTGTTGTCAGTATATATAGAGCTGTAGCGAGAGCGCACCTGGCATGTGGCTCTGGCCGCCCTGTCCGCGTGTCATCCTGGTCTTAGACACCGCGGTACTGCTGGCTGCAGGGAACTGCTGGGGGGCAATGGGGGAGCTTCGGCCAGGCAACGCTCAACCCGGTCCGGAGCAGATATGGGTAGCTGTGCGGTACTCCTTCTGTATGAACGGGGTAATAGGGGCACTATCAGTGACCAGGGAGCCACCGATAGTCTGTGTGTAGTACGGAAGGGGTCCCAGCGACCTCAGTTTCACTGAGAGGATCGCGTAAGGAGTGGTCAGCTGCTGCCTGCAGGCAAAGCGGGTCGCACAGTAGCATTATACGCCAGCCTATGGCAATCGAACGCCCGAACGTGGCGAGATACGCAATCTGTTCAGCAGCAAGGCAATGGTGGCCGTACGACACGGTTATCCACCACCCGTCCTGACCGGTGGCAACGCACGCAGGAAACATGTGACCAACGCTGCTGCAGGGGGCAATGCTGGTGCACAACCTCTAAAAATCGTGTGGCCTGTTCTAAAAATCGCGTGGCCTGTTCTGCTGCGCGTGGCGCCGAGAGCGTGGCCGCTTGGAGGGGATTTTAAAATGTCCCTGTGCCGACACGTGGAGTGGGGCCGGCAAACCGGCTGTGCGGCGCTACAGAAAGAGGGACGCGGGGCGCCACAGGGTAGTCGCCCGCTAGGCGGGGAAAATCAAACGCCCGCTTGGCGTCTGCATGCCCGGCCGACGGCGCGAGGAGCCCCTGCACGAAACGAGCAGCAGGCACGCGCCGGGACCGCGGCACCCTCAGCCGCGGGCGGCTGGCAGCGCAAGCCGCAGCCGTCATCAACAGGCGCGGGCGGCCGGTGGCACATCAGCCGCGGGGGGCCGCCATCAGCCGCGGCTGTCACCCACAGGCGACCGGCGGCACATCAGCCGCGGGCGGCCAGAAGCACACCGGCCGCGGCTGCTCACAGCAACCGCGGGGGGAGACATCGCGGACGGCCGGTGGCACACCAGCCGCGGGGGCCGCCATCAGCCGCGCATCAACCGTGGCCGTCACCCACAGGTGACTGGCGGCACATCAGCCGTGGGCGGCCAGCAGCACACCGGCCGCTCACAGCAACTGCGGGGGGAGACATCGCGGGCGGCCAGTGGCACATCAGCTGCGGCCGCCCAACAAGTAGACGCGGGCGGCCGGCAACACAGCAGACAGTACGGGCGGCCCAGTGGCACATCAGCCGCGGGGGGCCCCAACAAAATGGCCGCGGTCGAGTCCGGACGGTAGTGCCTAAGCCGCAGCCGCCCTGGAAGTGGGCGGCCGCCGACAGCACATCAGTCGCGGTCACACTGCGCCAAGTTTAAAAGGGCCGCCCACCATACCGCCGCGGTACATAAGCCGCGGGCGCCCACCAAGACAGCCGCGGGCGCCCACCAAGACAGCCGCGGGCGCAGCATAAACATCGGTGCTGCGGGTGCATAAGCCGCAGCCGCCCTGTCATAGCGCAGCAGGCGGCATAACTAGCAGCGCAGCTAACAAGCAGCGCAACGGAAAACGAGTAGCGCAGCAGGCGGCATAGCAAACAGCGCAATGCACATCGGGTGGCAATAACAAAACAAACCCACATACTTACCTCCCTTCCTGAGGTAGAGTGGCTCCCGGGCTCCAGCAGAGCTTCTCCCCATCATCGCCTGCCTTTGGTGGGGCAGTGGATGCCGGACCATAAATAAGGGGGGCTCTATGGCTGGCGGGTCACACTCAGTTTGGTGGCCGAGTGTGCCTCCTTTTCTTCAGAGGGGGCCTGGCAGACAACAGAGGGCTACATATCACCTCTGTTCGCCGCCCTCGGTGGGTTAACAGGGAGAGTCCTGCCTCCTCGTTATGCCCTGGCCTTCCGGAGAAAAAACTGATAAAAATAAAAAATAGTCTCAGCAGGAGAGACAGTCCTGCCTCCTAGACACTAAGCTAAAAACTGAGCTAGCATGCTGCTTGCAGGAGGGGTATAGCTAGTGAGAGGAGTTAACACTTTTGTGCTTAGTGTCGCCTCTTAGTGGCAGAAGCTATACCCAAGGTCAGAGCTGTGTCCCCCAATGATAACAGACGAGAAAAGAAATTCTGCCATTTGCTTTTTCGATTTCATTTTTACGGCGTTCAACATGCAGAATAAATAATGTGATAACGTTATTTTCTTAGTCACACGATTCCAGCGATACCAAGTTTATACAGTTTTTATGTTTCGGGGAGGAAAAAAAGAAATGGGGGAAAAAAAAGAAAAAAAGGGGCCATGTCATTAAGGGGTTAAATAATGTACCAATTTCTTTCTCTGGGTCATTACGACGCAGGGATACTACATGTGTGATTTTATTTTACATTTTTTACAATGTAAAGGGAGACAGGTGTTTTTATTTTTATTTATAATTTTTTTACTTTTTTTTTTTTAAACTTTTTTTTATTTTTGTCTTTTTAGGGGACTTCCACAGGGACCCATCAGGACCCCCTGATCACTTTCTGGAGGTCTGATGGTGACAGCCCTTTACATGATGCAGTGACAGCCCTTTACATGCTGCAGTCACATAGACTGCAGCATGTAAAGGGTTAACACAGCAGAGATCGGAGGTTTTCTATGATCTCTGCTGTAAGAGCTGGTGCCTGCTTGTCCTCTGACAGCCAAGCACCAGCTCTCCCTGCCACAGCGACTATCGGCTTGCTTCTGAGAAGCCGTTGGTCTCTATGGCAACCTATAAACAAAGCAGGAGACTTAGAAGCAGGAGATTGCCGGCATATCGGCAGTATCTTCCTGCTTCTCAATGTCCTGCTTTGTTCTCTGTGGGTCTGGGCAGGCAGAGCACAATGTCACAGCTTGTGGCATTGTGCTCTGCAGCTCCCATAGTGATACATAGCCCAGAAATCTTCCGGGCCATATCACTATCGGCAGTGGAGCTCGTCCCGGAAAATTTCCGGGCGTGCCACTCAAGGGGTTAAGCAAAATTTTCTGTTCTGAAAACCACCGGCTGCTCCTTTCAGTTTGGCCCCGTTGTGCACACGGACATAATATTAGGGCCACAATGGGTAGGTTTCTGAACATGTGATAAACGGGTTTCTATTTTGGGTGCAAATACTCATTTAAATAATAAATAAATCCCGTCTTTAAAATGACATATTTGCAAAAATATGAAATTTTTTTTTTTCTTCTCTAAATTCTCTGAAACAAAACCGTGTGGTCAAAATACTCCTGACCCCCTCAGTGAATACATTCAAATGTGTATTTTTTTAAATGGGGTGATTTATGGGGCTTGGTGCAGGAAAACAAAAAAGTTCCTCAAAAGTTTTTCCAATGTGTGTCCAGAATGGAGTAAACAGATGGAAATATATGTCTCATCAAAACTTTGTACAGTATGTTTGCACATATTTGAGCTATTGCAGTTGCAAATGTGAAAAAAAGAAATTTTTTTCAAAATATTCCCAACGCTGGCACTTTTAATAAATATTCACAAATTCTATTTTTACTACCTAAATGAAGTACAATATGTATAAAAAAAACTGTCAGAATCACTTGGATATGCAAAACCTTTACAGAGTTATTCAATGTTAAAGTGGCACATGTCAGATTTCCAAAATTTGGCCTGGTCATTCAGACGCAAACAGACTTGGTCACTAGGGGGTTAATAGAAACACAACTAAAAGTATAGTAGCAATAACTGCAATTTTTAAGTCGAACAAAAAACAAGGCACGAACCTCGGCTGTTCGTCTGTGTGGCCACTGTCACCATGTCACTCATGGATATTGCATTCTTCTCTCGGGTGTGTGATTTGGGCTGTTGATGGGATATAGAACAACTTCAGTTGTCATTTGTGTAAAATAAATCTCATTTTACAGAGCAGACAAAAAATTTTAAAACCGTAATATGTAATTAGTTGGTTGTTGGTTTAGGGTCTTGTTCTACACAATTGGAACCTTTATGTAATGTGGATAACATATGAGAGGTAAGTGAAAACCATACATGGATGACTAAGTCTTGTAACGGTCATCAATGGTCTACTGGGCAAGTAAAGTGTCAAAAGTAGTCCCATGAATATCCCCCGAATGTTATGCTGTACATTGGTGTAAATCCACCAAAAATCCGTCATGGAGGTATAGGACACAGAGGGCTGCAATAGTCTTTCTCCAACAACCTATTTAAGTCTGGATATAAATCTTTCTAATGTCCTTTTAAAAAGGGGTTCTCGGTTTTGGACTACCCATGTCTGTTAATAGGGTTCATTGACAATAAGCCGATCAAAAAATGTGCTAAAGAGACATCCAGGAATCAGCTATAGGGCTTACTCAGACAGACGTATATCAGTCGGGTTTTCACGCCCGGACGATATACGTTGTCCCTCTCTGCAAGGGTAGGAAGCAGGCCTGGCCGGGAGCAGTGCACTGAGCTCTGGCCCTTCGCCACTGCTTGCAAAGGGAGTGGTGGGATGCGGGCAGAGGTAAGTTCCACCCAACCCTATCCAATTACAAACAGTGGGGAGAGGCGGGGAGAGGGTGGAGAGGGGGCGGGAGCCCAGTGCACTGCTCCCGGCCAGGCCCGCCTCCTCCCCTTGCAGAGAGGGACAGCGTATATCGGCCGGGCGTGAAAACTTGGCCGATATACGCCTGTCTGAATAAGCCCATAATCCGTAAGGAAACTTGGCAGAAAGCATTTAATTTATTTGCAGCACTGCCACAAGCAAAATTTAGCATTACACATTGACAATTCAAAACCATGTTGTGTCTGTAAAATGTAGTGAGAGTGGATTGTGTTGTCTGTGTAATTCTCTTTTTAACACAGATATGCAGGAGAACTCACCTGAGGAGGAATCTAGTAAATAAAATAGGTATATAACACACGCTCATGTACCCTGTGATTTATAACATGCTACAAATATGTTGGCGCTATATAAAGGAATAAAAGGATTTTTTTAAAAAGGGACAGAATACATAAATTTAACAGGTCTGGCAACATCACAAAAACAAAAAAAAAAAAAATCAATCAGTCTACACAAAAACTAAGAAAATCCAGACTTTTTTTTAAAGCAATCGAATAAAGACACATATTTGTTCCGTAATTACATAGCACTGAAGCATTCCAATTTATTTCCTAGCATTTGTACAAATTAGAGAGCTCTCAAACTGAACGGCACAAACTGGATCCGCACTACATGTTCTGTCTTCAAATGGAAAGGCACAGAGCTTAATAATAACCCCTGGTGCTAGGAAGATGGCTATTACCATGACACTACAAGATGTGCATGGACGTCTGTATATAGGCATTTAATGGATCAGCACACAAAAGGCACTGTCCCCTCAGAGGAGCATTTCTGTGCTATTGCTGACGTTAAACCTTCCTCTCCCTGCCAAGTAAAGGATACAAGTATGCCATGGCCGCTGGCCTGTCATTTGTTTTGCTTTGTAAACCAGATAGAACTAAAACTACACAAGCACCAATTTCTTAAGAACAGAAGAATGCAGATTTTGTTGTAAAGGACATTATTTATAACTGCGTTGCAGCACAAGAACAATGCAGAAACTAGTCATTCAGAACAATAGCATTCTTATTTTACAAGCAGGCGCTAAACAAGAAAAGGCCAGTCAAGCCTCATTTACACACACAGATGATCGCTCAAAAGGAGTCAGAAACTGACAGTTCTGAGAGATCATTTTGCATAGGTAGTAATGGGCTAAATCAGCCCTTTAGTACTTCATGTGCATGTATTTAGAGAACAGCGTGTGGTCTGTTCTCTAAGTACATCACTATTGTTCTCCAGAGGGACAGCAGCTGTTAAAGAACGATATCAGCGTTGCCCGTGGAGAACACAGCGTGCAGTCCGTCTTATCTTATCGTCCTGAGGGACGAGGATTTCATGCGTACCTGAAGTCAGCGATGGACGAAAAGTGCATGGTAAGTGCACAATGGGCACACATTTACACACAATGATTATCGCTCAAAAGATGGCTTTTGAGCCAATTTTGAACGATAATCGTTGTGTGTAAAAGGGCCTTAAAGGGGTTGTCCCGCGGCAGCAAGTGGGTCTATACACTTCTGTATGGCCATAATAATGCACTTTGTAATATACATTGTGCATTAATTATGAGCCATACAGAAGTTATAAAAAGTTTTTCACTTACCTGCTCCGTTGCTAGTGTCCTCGTTTCCATGGAGCCGTCTAATTTTCGCCGTCTAATGGCCAAATTAGACGCGCTTGCGCAGTCCGGGTCTTCTTCTCTTCTCAATGGGGCTCCGTGTAGCTCCGCCCCGTCACGTGCCGATTCCAGCCAATCAGGAGGCTGGAATCGGCAATGGACCGCACAGAAGAGCTGCGGTCCACGGAGGAAGATGATCCCGGCGGCCATCTTCAACCGGTAAGTATAGAAGTCACCGGAGCGCGGGGATTCAGGTAAGCGCTGTGCTGTTTTTTTTTTTTAAGTCCCTGCATCGGGATTGTCTCGCGCCGAGGGGGGGGGGGGGGTTGAAAAAAAAAAAACCCGTTTCGGCGCGGGACAACCCCTTTAAGGTTACTGTGTGGAGGAGACATCTGCAATAACTATCTTTTTCTTGATTTTCTCAGGTAAAAGTACTACATTTCCATGAAGCATTTTATTAGATATTTGTTGCTTTTGCACATTTTTCTTCTGTTTATTCAAGATTAGATTGGTTTCACACCAGATTAGCAACCTGTGCACTTTCCTCTATGAACCAAAAGAAACTTACTGTATGCCAACCTTTCCATTTGTTCCACACAATGTAGCTAATTACTCTTTGTGCACCGAATGAAAAGGCTTCTTTCCTCACCAGAGTTTGTGTAACACACCTGATTTCCCTGCTGCTTGACTGTACAATCCGGCTGGTTGGTCCCTGTTGTGATGACTTGTGGAGACTGTAATACCACAGTTTCTGGAAACAGCACTTAGGAGACAATTGCAATCAAAATAAATAATATCTTCCTTTATACTTATGATATGTAATCTGAGATTTGTGCAGAACAGCAGATGTGTAAAACATGCATTTTACCACAGGATGAATATCTCATAATATACATAGAAAAAAAAGCTGCGTGATCAAGCTTTATGTAATGCTGGAGTGTATTGGATACGCTGCAGCTATGCCTTCTGATATATCATATCATCAACCCATTATCTAGAGAATCTCATTGATTACTTCACATTATTCTACATCTTAGAATTTGCATAGATGCCACAACAAAGTACAGTACAATGTAAGTGAACAGGGTTTTGAGGAACTACAATCAAACAGCATTAAAAATCTGAATCTATTTCTGCAGGTTTTTTTAACCCCTTCACACCCAGGGCATACAGTTATGTCCTGGGTCCATTGGGTTTGTAGGGAGCAGGATACAGAGCCGATCCAGCTCTATACTGTAGGTGCTGGCTGTCGATCCATAACAGATGTGATCAGCGTGAACACTGATCACAGCTGTTAACCCTTTAAATGCCACTGTCAATTCTAGTAGCATGTAAATGCCCCGATCAGTGTTCAGGGGTCCTAATTGGCTCTCCTGCAATGAGATAGTGAAGTATTGTTTGGTTACCATGGCAGCCTGGGGGCTTTGTGAAGGCCCCAGGGCTGCTATGACTGATTGCTTATGAAGATATGCCTGTGGAACATCTCAAACTGCTTGTCCGGCTGCTTTCACACGGGCTACAAAATTGTGCGATTTTACAGCGATACGAAAGCGCTAGAAAACGCATGTTTGTGAAACCTATAATTTTCAATGGATTCCTTCACATTGGCAACATTTTCACTGATGCTATGTTGCAAGAAAAAAAAATAAAAATCTTTCTGCTATATGCTATTTTTTTAATCTCCCATGTTTCCCTATGGAGCCTCCTTGTTTAGGACATTGCATAGCACAAACCCCTCTCGCAAAGAAATCACAGGCAGCAGCGACGTAATGCAAGATTTTTCATTGAATGGCTGTGATTGGTTCATCGAGTGCTGTAATGAGTGGTTCTCGAGCGCTACGGCTCAGCCAATCAGATCCAGCGCTTTTTGGAGGCGGGATTTTTGAACCCCCTCACCAGGAAGCACTGGCTGGAAACTACAGACAAGTGTGTTGGAGCTTCAGGAGGAGAAATGCGGTGGAGCGGACAGCACCTGTTAGGCACAGGCGACATGAACCAGACACAGTGCCTTCTTGGTGCATGTAGGTCAGAGCCCAGATCCCGAGTCAAATTGTGTTAATAAATGACACGCTGCAGTGTTTCAGAATAAACCATCCATGGGGCACTGTATATACCTGTCCCAGCTTCATGCACAAACCTCGAGCAACACAAACCTGGTGACAGCTACTTTTTAGAGTTCATGTGAAAAAATGTCATCAGAATAGGCTCATAAGCTATAATGCGGCCATGTTCCTTTTGCGGATTAACATGGACAGCACACTGGCCCAAATACACTGCTATGCCAGATGCCAAAAGGAAAGAAAGCATTAACTACTGACCAGCTTCTCCAAGATGTTCCGCTTGTTCTACAGCAAACTGACACCTTCTGCTAGTGACTCTATAAAAAAGAAAAAAAGTTTAACCATCCATATAGCCTTAAAATGTAGCTGACTAAAGGTGCCTTCACACTTGCCAGAAAATCGCTCATTTTTTGAGCGATGCGACAGTGAGAGAAAATGCAGAATTACGAAACCAGTGGTTTCATTCACATCTGCGAGGTTTTCACTCATGCGATGTTGCAAGATTTCTAAATTGTAAATATGTGATTTGTATTTGTAAATCGCGGCATGTCCTATCTTTCTGCGTTGTGCTTTTTCTTATCATCCATGTTTCCCAATGGATCCTCCTTTTAACGCACCGCACGAACTTGTGATTTTCGTGCAATGCGTTTTTAACATTAGAAACTCCTATGGTCTATCATGAGAAAGTCTTGAGATGTTTTTGCTAGCAAAAGCATCGCTGACACTCAGACATCTCATGAGCAAAATTGTGATATTGCGGTGATATTCTCGTAGCAATCTCACGATCGCCAGTGTAAGGAGCCCTAAATAGTAATGCTGCAAGAAATATATATTTATACATTTTAAAATTTGGAAAGCCCCTTAAAAAGGCAGCATGCTAGCTCAGTGGTTTAGGAAGGGCATCATCTCTTCTTAAGGAGAGCACCTAGAATGTGTGCAAGGAGACTTATAAGGCCATGGTTGTTGTTCTGGGAAATATGCAAATAGGGAAGATGGTACAATACCATCTATTGAAAGGCCAATGTTAGACTCTTTAAACAAGCCTTGTAACACTGACTGGTAATTAGAAATTATACCCTTCCCGACCTACGTCCTAGGCCGCTCACTAGTCAAGCCAGAAACCTACTGCACACTGATGAGGGTCAAAAAACCTCAAAACAGCTGTCTGTGTATGGTTTTCTGGCTTTTGGTTTTCAATTTCCAGTCAGTGTTATAAGGCTTGTATAAGGAAAGAGTCTAACATTGGCTTGCAGGAATGCTGCCTTCTAATAGATGGTGATGCAGAAGTTTTGTTCCATCTTACTTATAAGCTCAGCGGTTAGCACTTTGCCTTGCAACGCTGAAGTCCTGGGTTCAAATCTCACAATACTGGACAACATTGACATGGGGTTTTGTGTGGGTTTCCTTTCACACTCCAAAAACATACTGAAAGGCGAATTTAAAAATTGTGAGCCCCAATGGGGGAAAGAACTCATAATGTCAAGTGCTGCAGAATATGTATGTACTATATAAATAAAGATGACTATCATTGAAAAAGAAAAAAAAAACAAAAAACTAGACATCCTCCTATAAATCAGGAAAAACTGAAATAAAAGGAATTACCGTAGATGGAAATATTTCAATTTTTAATAAAAACCTCTTCGAAATTAGTGGGGAACAAAACAAAATTGTTTAATTCTGTTTTTATTTCTATTTCTCTGCTCCTCAAATGGAACAGAGAAACAGGAATGCATGACTAAAGCCAACGCCAGTGTGAATGAGCCACAAGTAGGTGAACGTGATCAGTTACAAAAGGAGCCGAGCCCACAGATATCATTTAAAGCGACAAAGGAAAACCATAACCATTATAGACACACATATGAATAGATTGGCACATTGCCTGTTTACTGTGAATTCTACTTCCATCGGTTCATAGTTGTAGGTCTGCTCCAAGTTTGAGTTAACACGCAATGCTACTTCCTCATCACGTATCTAGAAAAGCAAACAAAGACTTCTTTTACAAAACTTGTTATTCTGCTGTTTGATGTCACGGATAGCCAACCACATATAGCACTTGCAATATTTAATTCATCACTAAATAGGCTGCTATTGCAATGTCTGTTCTTGTGAGCAGCTGGTGCATCGTGTAGAAGAGGCACCGATTCAACAAGAACATACAGGCAAGACATTACTGAGGCATAATAATAAAAGGCAAACCAGCAAAATATGCAGGAGACCATAAATCTACAGTCTCTATTACAGTTTAAGAGGAATATGCTGCTGATCCATTGTATATTATGTAGCTTCTCCATTTTATATCACAGGCACTTTCTACCCAAACAAATTAATTTTTAAAACCATAACAGGAATATGAATAAAAGCATCAACACGGAAAGTTTTGCATAATCTCAAGTAGCGCACAAGGCATTCCATCAATGTCAGCATCACTGCTTCAAGTATTTGCTATTAGGATCGCCCAGGTCATATAAATAATGCATGTGCTATCATACAGCTCAGGACACTCTTTGTTACAATAAATAATGCACAACGATTAAAAAAGGAAAAACTTAAAGGGAAGCCATCATATTGAAAATGCAGTCCAGTCTACAGGCATTATGCAATAGAACAGAAGGTGCTGAGAAGACTGATGTATTGTTATGTCACAGAGGTTCCAGCATGCCTTGTCATTTATTTATACCTGTGCTCATTCTGGGCTCAGGAGTCCAGTGGGCGGCCCCATCAGTTTATTTATACCTGTGCTCATTCTGGGCTCAGGAGTCCAGTGGGCGGCCCCATCAGCCACTGACAGCCTTTCCTGAGGTAGCAGCGGTCAATCACTGACTAAATAAATGACAAACTGTATACTGGACAATTTATACTTTTCTAACAAATCTATATCTATTTGCTCAGCCCCTCTGCTGTGTAGCATGCTACCCATGGATTGCACTGCATTTGTAGTCTGATAGCTACACTTTAATGAGGACCTGTTACCACTCCTGACATATCTGTTTAAGTAAAAATTAGCATTCCCCGTACACCTTCACACAGACCGGTCGGACCCCGCACGTGAGATTCTTGCAGTGGAGTTCGACTCAGGGCCCAGCCGGTGACCCCTGTGTACCTGTCTAGTGGATCGGCACTCCATCGCGCAGTAGCCGTCGGTGCTAAGTGATGACACGGATCCCGCGATACTTCTGTAGCGCGCACTGCGGAAGTGCCGCAGAACAGACAGCTTCCATTGACTTCAATGGAAACAGTCTGTGTGTAGCCCACCCAGAATCGCAGCATGGTGCGATTTTTCTTCTTTGCAAGCGGGAAAAAAATAAAATAAAATAAATAGATTTCCGCTCGTGGAGATGAAATAGCGATTTGCCATAGCATGCCATTAGGCGGTACTTGCTGGGAGTCCGGAGGCAGACTGCCACTGCGGACTCCGCAATGCTAATCCGCCCATGCGTAGGAAGTCTAATTCTGTAACATCTTTTCTGATAACTCTGTATTGTGCGGTTTCTTCATTAACACCCCCGGACATTTATGAATAAATTGACAGCTGGGTGTTACCTTTCCACTTGTCAGCAGTGTGTCCATGGGTAAGACCCTCTAGGGACACCTCTCAACTGGCAAAACCAAGGTGTCAATTTGTGCGTTTTTTAGTAGGAATAGCAGAGAACGGCACAATGTAGAGTTCCAATAGAAGACGCTTCAGAATTATGAGAAACACAACAAGGTCCTCTATAAAAATAGGAATGCAGAAATAGAATAAAAGGTCGAGCTAAACATGTACAACTATGATAGGTAAAGAAAAATGCAAGAACCGTAAGGGTTCTGATGGTACTAAAATATAGTAGGAGTGCCGCTGTTCAGATGGCTCACCACCTCAGTGGGCGTGAGTGAACGGGAAGATAAGACTAAAAGAACTTGGTGGTAATGGTGCAATACTCTAAATGTGAAAGAAATCTTAAAGATGGTACAATGCAAGACTTCTCCTTCATTAAATAATGTGCATTATTTGAGAGGTTCAGAATAAATGGGAGGCCCCTACGCAAGTGGTTAAGTAAAAAGGAGAAATTTTGCACTTTATCATTTTTAAGATTTTTCACATTTAGAGTGTTGCGCCATTACCACAAAGTTCTTTTAGTCTTATCCTCCCGCCTATAAAAAAAAACCAAACGCTTGTACCACTGTATACTGAAACCTACTTCAACAACTGTGCCTGCAAATTCTACCACTGTGGTGCTGCACGACTGGTACTTCAACAGGACTTTATCACCTGAACAAAACACAATTGGAGAATTAAATATGCAATTCATAAATATATGAAGGTTCATTCTTTAATACAATTCAGTCTATTTCAAAGGGGACACAAGCACTGATTGGGTTTCTTTTTTCCCTAATACTGTATATATACAGTATCTTTTTTTCTTATTTGTTTTTAAAAGGGTTGTACGAAAATACAAGGCCACCCCCTACCCTGTGGATAGGGAATCACTGTATGATCATGCTGGTCCTGACGATCTCTGCATGAAGGCGGCAGCAGGCGCACACTCCCCCCCCCCCCCCTTCCATTTTTGTACAATAAAATCACATTAGAAAAATAACTTCTTTGCTGTATTCAAAGACTAATAACTAGAGATGAGCGGACCTACTCGGCCACGCCCTTTTTCGCCAGAGCGCCGCGATTTTTGAGTACTTCCGTACTCGGGCGAAAAGATTCGGGGGGCGCCGTGGGTGAGTGGGGGTTTGCAGCGGGGAGTGGGGGGGGGGGGGGGGGGGGGGGGGAGAGAAGAGGGAGAGAGAGGGGGCTCCCCCCTGTTCCCCGCTGCTACCCCCCCCCGCTATGCTACGCCTCTTCCCGCCCCCCCCCCCCCCCCGAATCTTTTCACCCGAGTACGGAAGTACTCGAAAATCGCGGTGCTCGATCGAGTAATTACTCGAAACGAGTATATTCGCTCATCTCTACCAATAATGTTTTCATTTTCCCATCAATGGAGTTTTAAGACAGTTTTCTTGTATGACGGCCTGTAGCGTTTATTGGTACCGTTTTGAGGCACATATGACTTTTTTTGATCAGTTTTACTGCATTTTATGGCAGGCAAAAGGATTTAAAAAAAAATAAAAATAAGTTTTTTTTACGCATTGGAAGTCAATTTTCCCATTATTACGCCAGTTAAATGACTGCATCCAGACTTTTACCTCACCCTGTACCACTGCAGTATTTCAGTATTGCAGTACATTATCTCTTTTTCATTCACAACACCAGCCATGTTAAGGTCAGGCCCTTGGTTGTTATGGCAACCGAATCTGTGCTGTGCAATTGAATCGCAGAGGGAAGATGACATCACAAATGGAGCTGCCTACTCATTAACCACTTACATGCTGCGGACAACACTGATCACAGCTCGTAATGGGTTATTGGCTGGGACCGTTGCTATTGCAGAGGGACCCTGGCTGGCAGTTCATGAGCACACGCGATCTACATATATGCGATACACGTGCGTCATTTCATAGTAACTGCTTCCCTATTACATACATACATACATACTCTAAAAAGTGTAAAAGTCACTAAATCAGGGAGGAAGAGATGAGCTGTGTCAATCAACTACTGTCAATGTGATCTGTTCTAGGACTTTCTGCAAAAAGCTATGGAGATCTGCAAGTGCCAATCACAGTTCATGATAAGACATTGCAATGTAACAGCCTGAACACAATGTGACGGTTTCTTACCTTCCTACCCCAACAGCTTTATTCCTGCTAGACAAGGGTAGGAAGTGGAGATGAGCGAGCATACTCGCTAAGGCAAACTAGGGGGGCGTGGCCAGCAACCAACATGGAGAGTCGCATGTGAGGAGAGCTCCCCAGGGGAGAACTCAAAACCCTTATAAAATCCTGGCCTTATCAGAATCCTGAGACCCAAAACGCCGCCTAAGGACCTATAGATCCTGAGAGGAGAGTTGGACCGCAGCTGGAAGCAATTTTAGCCTCCTGACACCCATAACAGGACTGCGGGCCGAGGAGGAAGAGGAGCGGCGCCAACGCCCTGTTACCTTCCTGCGCTTAGCCTGACGCCAACCTCTCTAACCCCTGCCTGCAAGCTCGAGCGGGACCAGTGAGTTTGTCCCCCCTTACCCAGACGCAGCTCACCCGGCAAAATCTCCCAGGACCCAGCCACCTCATCCGAGCCGAGACTTCCCCCTCCCCCCCTGCTGCCGCAGACCGGTCGCGACTCGAACGGAGGGAGACTCCCCGGGCCGGACGCCAGCCCGCGGGACAGAGCGACTTACCCCTGGAACGAGCCACGATGAGACCAGAGGGAAGATCACGGCTGGCCGCCCCGCCGTCTTAAGATCCCCTGCAGCCGCCTGCCTGCGGCGCCCCATACTCCGGGACGAGCCGCACTGGATCTGACCCCGCGGGCGGAGAAGCCCGCTCTGTAGCCCCCAACGAAGAATACCTGCTGCAGGACCCCGACCGGGACCGCGGTTTTCTCTGCAACCTGTCTCCCGTGCACCTACAGGTCCTCTACAGCTGACGGACACTTAACCCTTTCCCGGACGGGGGGGGGGGGGGGGTGCTGCTCGCCGGAACCCATCCTCCGCTGTGAGGGCTGCGCGAAAATCGCAGCTCGCCTGATCGTCCTGCCGCCTCGCAACCTCCTGCCGCCTGCCACCGGCGCCGGACATCTTACGGAGCACCGACCTCAGTCCCAAGAGCCGACTCGTTCACGGGCCGGCGGGCGGGGCGTCCCTCCATCCTGCGCAGCTGCGGGGGACACAGCCACAAACCCGCCTGGAACCACGGTTGGCCCGACCGCACCTTTTGTCACCCACCCGGGACTCGCTTTGTGGCAGCCGGACGGGAGATTCAACGATCCCAGGGACTCTGAATCGCAAAGATCCTGCCTCCCGGATCCGGCAGCGAAATTGTGAGTAACCAGTGGGGGCTGGGGGACAACACACTTGCCAAGAGACATTGACCCCCTGGGAGTGCATACCGGGCAAACAGCCCATAATGATAGAACCCTCACCTCCCCTTGGGAAGTACCCCTTGCTGCTTACGCCACTATATAACAGCGCCCTGGAGAGTGCGCGGGAGATAGACTGCCTTAACATATAACTCCACTTAATTGACAAGCAGCTGGACCCACAAGAAACAAAGTGCTCCCTGTACTTTAAACTGCGCCTCTGGAGCGCTGGGGCGGAACGTTACTGCCCTCAACAGACAGTGACGCGGTGTGCGGTCGGCGTCGCCCCCCACCTTTTCACCGCAATTAGTTTCAGATCTGGATAAATGCTGTACAATTGCAACCCAGACTGCGGGACCTCTACCCTCCAACAGCTATTTTAACCGCATAATTACAAGGACTGTATAGACAACAACATCTAAACTCTGTAAAGTCACACCAAACCGCCGGAAATACTACCTGGCCTCTGTTACAAGCAATAGCCCTTGGTGCCTTCTATACCACACTACACCAAGCGGGAAGAGACAAAGACCTTTACTCTCTAACAGCCACTGCAACCGCATAATTACAAGGACTCTACAGCTAATAACATCTAAATTCTGTAAGAGACGCTTCAAACCGCTGGAACCGTTATCCGGCATATTTGCATATTTCACTAAGGCAAACTACTCGAGCGAGTAGTTCCTTATGCGAGTACCTGCCCGCTCGTCTCTAAAGATGTGTGTGCCAGCGGGGAAGAACATCTCTCTCTCTCTCACTCCCCCCCCCCCCCCCTCCCTGCTCACTCCCGCAACTCACCGCTCTCCCCCGCCGGCACCCGAATCTTTAAAAACGAGCAGGCAGGTACTCACATAAGGCACTACTCGCTCGAGTAGTTTGCCTTAGCGAGTATGCTCGCTCATCTCTAGTAGGAAGGTAATCCTAGCCTAAAAAACAATATCAATGCAAAGCATCCATTAAGCTAAAGGTCTATGGTGGCTTTTGGTTGCCACCTTGTTAAAAATTACTACACTGACATTACTTTTTCTCTGTGGTAGACAAGGTTGAGGCCACTTGTGACCATCACAATAAAGTTCGACACACTTAGAAAATCTCCTGCAAACTTGTTTCCTATAGGGAAACATTGAAGTTGCAGTTATTTTTGATAATTTTACTGTAACTTGCAAGAAAATGAGAAGTGGCAGTGTAACCCTACCAGATGGGGCACCAACACAGTAAGCTACCCACACGGCACATTCCTGACCATTACATGTGAGCCATTCCAAGTAACATTAAAGCCATTTACTGTTTATGGACACTATCACTTACCAGGATATAAGGAGGGTCTTCCTTCTACAATACCAGGCACTTCCAAAACCAAATACCCACCACGCTTTTTTAAGCAAACGCCACTCAAGCTTAATTCTTTCATTTCTATTTCATTGTGGATATCCTCAAGATAAAGTAAAGTTGACATTTTCTTTTGATAATTTGACAAGGTAAGCAACTGTGCAGAACATAGGAACAAAAGAAAAGCATCATGTAATGTAGTAGTTTCACTGTGATAAAGTTACTTATTCAAAAAAAGAGAGTTATCCAATTCTATTATGAGCTAAACTGGCTAGACTTCTATGCTCTTTGGTAGAATGTGCACAGTCAGTGTAGGACTGGTCGATTAATTGCATTCATTTGCCCTTTCAGGTGAGCATGATTCTGCATTTACCCATAATCATGAAATCCATTTAAATCTTGCCTCCACAGCAGGAGAGCTGCGGTCATGCTACACAGGGGATGGCCTGTCAGTGCCGTTAGCCAGCAGGTGTGGGACGGGACCACCGTTGGTTAGACTGCCAGCGTTGATGTGTACAGGAAGAGAAAACGAGCAGAGGTAATGCATTTGTAGTACAGAGTACAGCAGCAACTTTATACTGATTTAATTAGCTGCTCTGCCCAGCGGTTTCATTGTAACTGGAGCCAAAAGACACTAACCTGGGAATATATGGGGCTGTCAGGGCCTAAAGACTTCAAATAGGCAGGTCATGGAGTCTAGATACATCTAGTGTAAGTAATGATGGAAGACAATGCAATAAGTGTACAAAGAGTGGTTTACGGTCTGAGCTGGGTGCTCTCTGATCAACACAGTGTGTGAACAAGGCCTTGATCCCACACCAACCAGAGCTCACAGGCACCAAATCCCTGCTTGTAACCCTCTCATAGCTCTGCCCCCATTCATTACACAATACCAGCGGTGCAGTGCAAGGAGCCTGGTATGTTACTTTTACAAGGGCTTCCATTGTTAAGAATGTCATGCTAAAGTGGCCCACAATAAATTCTGGCACCCAACACCCCTTTATCACTGTGTGCACGTCATTCAATGACTGATTCTGAGAACTATACATTGGGGTGGATTATTACTGTCCTTAGGTCAGACAGAATGATACTAGACCAGGCAAGAATACACTGCACCAAAATATATGAATATGGCATACGTCATAAATATATACATTATAGACACTTTCTTACAGCATTTCTTGGTTGGTTTTCTTTGCAATGTTATATTGAATTAAAGAAAAAAAAACACCATAAGTTTAATGACTCCTTATGACTCTTACCATTACCTTTTTCTAAGCATCTTTTTAAAATACTGAAGGCGGCGAAAAAAGGGTCTGTGGGATTTTTTTTGCACAAGACGATAAATCAGGCCTGAATGTTCCCAAGCAGGGTCCTTCACCCAATCAGACCGTGTAAAGAACAAATGATCAGCCAATGAGCTTGTTCATTGACGGAGTGAGTCGTGTAGGAGACCATAAAAATGCTGGCCGTGTAAACGTGGGGATGTGCAGCCAATCAATGACTGCTGTATGGGGATGAGCAATGGTGTTAATGACCAGTTGCCCCTATAGAGCAGATAATCTGCTCACGTACAGAGAATGAGCAGACTGACATGTTCATAGTCAGTCAATGGTCATTAGCCTTAAAGGGGTTGTCCCGCGAAAGCAAGTGGGGTTATACACTTCTGTATGGCCATATTAATGCACTTTGTAATGTACATCGTGCATTAAATATGAGCCATACAGAAGTTATTCACTTACCTGCTCCGTTGCTAGCGTCCACATCTCCATGGCTCCGTCTAATTTCGCTGTCTTCTTGCTTTTTTAGACGCGCTTGCGCTGTGCGGTCTTCTCCCCTTCTGCTCGGTCCGGGCACGAGCAGCGATCTGGCCCCGCCCCCTTCTACGCGTCATCGCGTAGCTCCGCCCCGTCACGTGTGCCGATTCCAGCCAATCAGGAGGCTGGAATCGGCAATGGACCGCACAGAGCCCATGGTGCACCATGGGAGAAAACCGCAGTGCATCCCTGGGAAAGGATTGTCGGCCATCTTAGGGAGAAGATTTTGTCGGATCGGTAAGTAGCAAAAACCGCTTTAATTTGCTATTTTATGCCAGGGGGGGGGGGTGACAGGGGGAATGGGGTAAGGTTAAATTTTGAGGTTTGCCGCGAGACAACCCCTTTAAGACAAAATATAAGAGTTTGTTGCATAACATGTACCAGACTTTGATGCGACTTGTTCCAGATGTCGGGCCAATTTTGCTTCCTAAATCTCCCACACTAATTTTTATTTAAAAAAAAAAAAGCCAGTTATACGTACTTCTCCAAGACAAGACTCCATTGCAAGTACATTCATATTCTCTTCCACACATTTCCGAAGTCTTTCTGGTATAGGGTACATAGGAATAAAACTTGGAAGATGTCTTCTAGATGGTCTAAAATATGTCAGACAGAGGTTAACTACTGATTATCTTATTAAGCCTTAATGAAGAATTACTGAACAGTTTGCCTTGATACAATATATAAAGGTCTCATTACGTGATGTACCTTGTGATTCTGTAGGTGTAATTAGTACACCAAGTAAAGAGTTGGTAAGCTTTCTTGAGGCGAGCTCCACCAAAACCAACCTGAGAAATCAATGTGCCACATAATCCAATGCATCACCACTATAGGTGGTCAGACGAGCGTTTTTTTTCGCGCATGAGTAGCCTCACAAAAAAAACCCAAAACAAACAAAGAAACAAACCGCACATCGCATATAGAAAAATTGTGTGAACGGGTGCATTTGCACTCGCATGTCCTATCTTTTGCAGGTGCGATTTTTTTTTGCACTTGTAAAAATTGGACATGTGAATACTTTCATTGGAAAGCATTGGTTCTAATAGAGCCGCCTTTTTCGCAAACCTATTCATGCGTGGAAAAAAAAACTAAACAAAAAAAAAAACCGCTTGTCTGACCGCCACCTTAGTATGTAGAATATCAATCCCCTAGGGCTCTCATTAACAAGAGGACAGTTGAATTGCGTATTACGCGTGCGATGTGCGCGTGTATAAAGCACAGTACACTGCGGAAAGTCAAATACATTGGTTTTTGCTGTCCCATTCAGACTAGCATTTTCTCATTGCATATAATATGCATGTGAAAAAAATAACGCATGTTTTATTTGACCACGTATTATGCGCGATTGATCCCTAATTGTTCTAAGGGTGCACGTTGCGTATGTGCGGTGTTTATATGCAATGTCGCTAAACGACAGGGTGGGAAATAAAAAAATAAAAATGAAGTCAGGAGGTCTGCGCATGAGGAGCGTGTGTGAGATACTGTAATGCACAGTCCAAAATTGCTGCCATAGGCGGCAATATGCTGGTTCACACAGCGCTTTACCACACGTCTTGTGTGAATGAGCCCTTACTGGGATTAAAAAAAATAAGAGATTAAACAAACCCCCAAAAACAAACATTTAGTATATATTTTGGGCAATAAATCGTAAGCGCAAAAATGCCTACAATTATAAGATATCCACATGACCATAATAACACGAAGAGTTAATGTTGCAGATTATTCTGTGTGAATTATGAGAAGATAGATAGATGAAAAAGGAAGACAAAACTGCTTTTTCTATATTCGCTGCACAAAAAAAAAAAGTTAGATAAATGTGTTATAATTCTAAGTCTAAATTGTTAACAGATTTGTGTGTTCACGATTGTATTCACATACTTGCCTTTTATGTGGTGCAGACAGAACTACTGGAATACTGGTGTGTAGTTCTGGTTCTTTACAAATCTTCTTGTCCCTTGGAGAAAATGCCTTAGGAGGAAGCAGTAAGGACTCTTCTTCCCCTTCAACAGTAGCTTCAATGTAGCGCCCAATGACAAACTCTTGGAAACAAAGTAACACGAGTTCTTTGCAGCGGCCTGGGTTTCTGAGATAAACAAAAATTATGTTTCTACGTCTGAAGAAGAGTAGTATACCATTCACTGGAAAACAGTTTCAGAAATGGAAGCATTGCTATCAATAATTAATAAATATATCTACAGATGAAGCTCTATAGAGGAGCTCAGTATCATTCAAGTGAATGGGGTTGCCTGTGGTACCCTGCACAGCTGGATAGCCGAGAGCACTCCTGTGCAGAAGAAACTCAGCACTAGAGATTAGCGAGTATACTCGCTAAAGGCAATTGCTCGAGCGAGCATTGCCTTTAGCGAGTACCTGCCCGCTCGAGACCGAAGGTTCGGGTGCCGGCGGCGGGCAGGGAGCTGTGGGGGAGAGCGGGGCGGAACGGAGGGGAAATCTCCTCCCCCCCCCCCCCGCTCCCTCCTGCTGACTGCCGCTACTCACCGCTCCCCCGCGCCGGCACCCGAACCTTTGGTCTCGAGCGGGCAGGTACTCGCTAAAGGCAATGCTCGCTCGAGCAATTGCCTTTAGCGAGTATACTCGCTCATCTCTACTCAGGACCAAAGCTTTACCAGCTTCATTCTCATCAGAGGAGGTCCCAGAGGTTGGAGCCACACTGATCATAAAGTGATGACACATACTAGTTTCATTCCTAGGTACTGGAGGCAGAGTGTAGCAATACAGAGAATAGCGTGGCTGGAGGTCGTGGACTCCCTCAAGTATATGGAGGAACTCAGATGCAGGGATCTAGAAACAGAATTCTCAAAAATCTATGCTACTTTGACTGTTTGGGTGGAGTTCTGAGTTGCCCTCCTCTTGCGGCTTGGCTGAGGAACAGTATTGTCTCGTGAGAGATAACAAACATGTGGTTTCACACAGAAATCTGTCCTCCATTAATGGGTGCAGTCTACAATATCAGGGTACCCCTTTCCCCCATAAAGTGTTCTTTTGATCCTTTTTCTTTTCCCACTTTTTCCTTACTCTTTGGTTTGCCTCATTAAACTCTATATGTAACCTTTTATATACTCTAAGACTAAATGACGGGTCAGATATGACAAAGTTGTGCTTGATGGGGCACACTGTAAAGTTTCACTGGGCAGGTAAATGAGGAGGCCCAGTGGATGGGAGCTCATGAGGCAGGAAGCAGAATACTGTAGAAATTATTATACACACACACAAAAAGAGAAGAATCCAGTATATATAATCCAGGTATATAAAATTACCTTGCTTCACAAGTGACTTCAATGAAGATCTTCTCTCCAGGATCAATCACCAGTGGCTCACTGTCAGTATTTGAGGACTCGCAGGTTTCTACTCTGTTCACATCCCAATCACTTGATCCGTTTTGGACAGTGACATTTACGGGTTGCGAATGCCCTATAAATGTTGTCAGGTGGCTATCCTTCACAGGTAGTCCATGCATAGGTTTCATCAAAGCTTCACTATTGGTAGTGTTTAGTGTATTTGGGGAACTTGCTCTGAAAGGAGCACCAGAAGCAGTTAGAGACTTCAAGAGGTGGCCTGAGGTTACATAAGGCGTACGATAGAACCTAGTATTTATACAATTTGTATTCATTAACAAAGGAAGCACAACATTAGAGCTCTCATTTTCATTGAGTTTACAACTGGTTGCATTACACGAGGATGATGAGGGTGTGGATGACTGGAGTGAAAGTGATGAGACGCTACTCAATTGTGATTTAGGAGCAGATATTTCAAACTTGAACTTGTTCTCCTTGTCCAAGCCTGCGACTTTGCAAGCGAACAATGAATGAGCATCATTTCCTTTATTCCTGGAAAATAAAAATAAATTAAATAGATCAATACTACAAATCTATATGTAAATCTAACTTCGCCTCCCCTTGCATCACTTTATACCTGCATCTCTTTTATCCTAGGTAAAAGAACTAAACCCATCACCCCATGTACGTTAAAGCGGTATGGGGTGGGTATGAAGCAGGATTAGGAACTGGGCCCATGCCATACCCAGTGGGTGCTGGCTGTTTCCGACAGCTAATACCCACCGCAAACAGAGCTGGCTCAGATTGTAGCTGTTTGACAGCTTACAGGTGTGGTCAATTCTGACCACTGCGGAAAACCCTTTAAGATATAAGCTGACATAGCATCCAATATATATTTTCTTCTAATGTGTGCTTTGATGTACTCAGTCCACTTGATTTTTATGGGTTTTTTTTCCATTAAACTGAAAAATTTGAAAACAGCTTAACCGCTTTTTTCCCTTCATATTTGGTTTTGCCTCCTCATTTCCAAAAGATCATAAGTCTAATTTTTCTGTCAACGTAGCTGTCTGAAAGCTTGTCATTTTGCAGGACCCTCTAATGCTGATCAGGGCATTTAAATGCTGTCAGCATTGACAACGGCAATGTAAGGGTAAATTGTCACGAATGCCATGAAAGCTGATTGCGGCTGTTGTTGCCTGGTGTCAGCTGCTAAAAGACATCTTACACTGGTCCTGTATGGAGTAGGCTTGGCTCCCGATTCAGCTCCATACAAACCCCTCCATCCAGGACATACATATACATCCTGTGGTACTAAGGGGTTAAAGAACAATAAAAAAATTCTGCAGCATTTCCAATAGCAGCAATGTGGAGGCGATTTAACCCCTTAGTGACCAAGCTTTTTTGTTTTTTCCTCCCCCCTTTTAAAAAAAAATCATAACTCCTTTATTTATCCATTGATCTAACTGTATGAGGGCTTGTTTTTTTCCGGGACAAGCTGTATTTTTCAATGGTACTACTTAATGTACCATATAATGTACTGAAAAACATAAAAACATTTCAAAGTGGAGAGAAATGGAAAAAGGAAAACACGACATTTAGCCATCTTTTGGTGTATCTAGTTTCTACGGCGCACAAACTGCAACAAGAATGACATAACTTTATTCTATGGATCAGTGGGATTACTACGATAGCAAACTCAGTTTTTTTCTTTTTTGCTGTACTACTTTTTTTTTTTATCTGCGCACAATAACTTTTTGATTTTTCCATCAACATAGTTGTGCGAGGGCTTATTTTGTGCAATATGTCCTGTAGTTTCCATTGGTACCATTTTTGAATACATACGACTTTATGATCGCTTTTTATTACATTTTTCTTGGGGACCGGGTGACCAAAAAAAAAAAAAAAAGCACATTTCTGGCGTTCTTATTATGTGCAAGGTAAATAATGCATTACTTTGATAGAACGGACTATTACAGACGCAGCGATACCAAATATGGATTTTTGTTTTATGATTTATATTTTATTGTAAATATGGCAAAGGGGGTTCTTGTTTTATTTTTATCTTTTATTACTTTTTTTAATAATTAGTAAAAAAAAAAAAAAAAACTTTATTGTTCTTATTTTTACATTTTCTATTAGTCCTCCTTGGGAACTACAGCATGCAATGCTTTGATCGCTCCTGCAGTATGATGTAATGCTGTAGCATTACATCACACTACAATTTGACAAGTAATCTATCAAGTCACCCTACGGTTGTGGCTTGATATACATTCTGCCATGAAGGCCCCTGGCTGCCATGACACCCATACCCCTCCCTTCGAACTCATCAGAATTGACAGTGACATTTAAAGGGTTAACAGCCCCAATCGCCCACGTTGTAAGAAACAGCTCACAACCGCAATTTATGGAGGGAGGTCGCAGCGCGATCTCTCTCCATACACGTCCTGCAGCTGCAGGACGTGAAAACACTATAGGGCGGTCACTAAGGGGTTAAACAAAAGTCTGTAGAAATCGACACGTGCTGTGGATCTTCAATCCACAGCATGTCACTTTATGCAGCAGATTTTCAGTGTAGATTTCACGAAGGGTGGAAAATACTGAAAATCCACAGCATTTACTCAATTAAATTTGCAACGAGATAGCACCATTTGGTGCACTTTTTGTGAGTACAGATTTTTGGCAGATACAGTATAGATTTTCTGTTATGGAAAATTCGCAGCCAACCCATCCGAATATACCCTAAGTGTGCTTTCACACATGGTGAATTTTAGTGTGGATCTGCACCAAAATCCACAGCATATTTTCCACTGCAGATTTCAGCATGGATTCGCACCAAACTCTGCAGCACTTGGTGCGGACTTGGAAACAGATCTGAATCAGTCGTCACCACCTAAATTGAAGGTGTGAAATCTGCTGTAGATTTTGGTGCAAATTTCTCCACTGGGTAAAATCCGCTCTATGTGAACGCACCCTTAGGCTCTGTGTGCACTTTGTGTGTGGTCTCACCTGTAGAGGTTGTCCGCTCTGCTGCACATATTTTACATGTAATAGCAAACAAGGTTTGGCCAGGTACCATGGAGAGGTGTACAGTGCAGGACAACTCCATTGAAATTTTGAAAACTACGAGTGAGTGTCTAAGCACTAAAGTTTTTATTTCAGGTTTTTATTTTCACTACTAATTCACAAAAACTAGAAGCCATTTTTCATTTATAGAATTTACTTACTCTATAGAAATTTCCAGAGATTTACTCTGTCCCTGCTTGATTACTCCAAAATTAGTCATCCTAGAAACTTCCAAGCCCCCTTTGTTCATCATCAAAACCGCAGAAGACCGACTATCTGAATTCTTGTCATCAGAGGACGCTCTGCTTTAAAAAAAACAAAAAAAACACAACACGTTGAATATAGCTGCTTCATGGATGTAATGAGCTGTATTACTATATAAAGCATCTATAATTGTAGTCAACAGCATCCTGTAGCTTCCACCCCATCAGTTACTTAAAGGGGTACTCCAGTGATTCACAGTGAAGGTTACATGCTTCACCAGGTGATAATGTCATTTTCCTATATCATGTTAGAACCTGTTTTACAAAGCTGCAGAGATATGGCTCTACCTGTGGTCTCCCTCCTGCTTAGTCCTCCATTGGTGTCCAATGGTTATGGCCTGTAGGCTCTGCTGGTTTACTGGTCAGGCATGCTCAGTGCCTTCATATTCTGTAATGACACAGTTTGTACACAAGTGGCTGAGCACTCATCAGTAACGGGCAATGGGGCATTGTGGGAGATGTAGTTTTTGCACTCCACAGGGGCCATTTTAACCCCTTAACGACTGCCCCATCGAGAAACTACGTCCTCAGTAAGTGGGCTTTAATCCTAGAGGACGTAGTTTTATGCATCCTCTTTGGATTAATGCCCACTTGCCTGAGGACGTGACAGCTCCATGCTGTCGGTGCCCACAGGTAGCCGACAGCATGGAGCTGTCATCCCAGGATGCGGGCAGTCCCCCCCGGTATTGCGATCGGCGCTATCCAATGGATAGCGCCGATCGCAAAAAAGTAAATAAAACAGTGAAAAAAGTTAGACATTCAGCTGCCCTGATGGATCGGATCCATCAGGGCAGCTGAAAATACTCACCCGCCTTCTCCCCGCTAAAGATCCCGCCGCCAGCCTTCTGCGCATGCGCGCCAGACGCTGACGCACGCGCAGAAGCCTGGGAGCCCCCGGCAAATTTAAAAACTCCTGGCTCCCGACTCCTGAAGGTAGCCGGGAACCAGGAGGTGTTACCGGGGATCGGATCCATGAGGGGAGGTGAAAATACTCACCTTGGGTCCTCTGCGATGTCCCGGGACCCGAAGTGCCCGTCTGCGCATGCGCGCCCGATGTCAATTATAATTGACATCGGGCGCGTGCACGGAGGGGCTCGAGCCCCGGGAAATTTAAAATCCCTCTGCTCCAGGCTGCCATGTGTAGCCAGGAGCAGAGAGATGTCACCATGGACATGATCACTGTTATCCAATGGATGACAGTGATCATGTAAAGTTTAAAAAAAAAAAAAAAAAGGGTAAAAAGTAAAAAAAAAAAGCTTTAAAAAAAGTTAAAAAAGCTTGCATTTCATCTCCCCCCACGGATCATATCTGTGAGGGAGGCTGAAATGACGTACCTAAGGCCCGCGGATTTATCAGCGGACCTTACCCCAGCTGCTGCGCACGCCACCGTCGCCACAATGGCAGGCGCATGCGCAAAAGCTGTGATAATTTAAAATCTGCCTGCTCCTGGCTACAAAACTTAGCCGAGAGCCTGGAGATTTCACGGGTGTCCGCGGTGAGCGGTTCCTGATCACGTGTTCGCCGTTATCCAATGGATAATGGCGATCACGTAAAAGTAAAAAAAAGGTGAAGGTTCATCTCCCCTCACCGATGCGATCAGTGAGAGGAGCTGAAACTTTTTACCGGAGGCCTCCGTATTTGCACCCCAACGCAACCTTCCTCCGTGAACTTTCCCGGATTCTGCGCATGCGACCGCCGGTAAAAAAACGGACACATGCGCAGGAGTCGGGGAGCCCAGGAAAATTAAAATCTCCTTACTCCCAGCGACCAGTGGTCGCCGAGAGCCTGGAGCAGTGACGGGTGGCCTCGTTGAGCGGTCCCCGGTCACGTGATAAAAAGGTAGCGATCTACCTTAGGCCGGTCTCACATGACCGGATAGGAATTACGGATTCCGCATGCGTCTGATCCGCGGTAATACGCAGATTGCATTGGATTACACAATTCCGCTCACATTAGCGGGTCGGAATTGTGTAATCCACTCACAGAAAAGAGAACGCAGCATGTTCTATTTTACCGCGGATATCCGCAACATAGAGCCCATTGTGCTCCATGGTTGCGGATATACCCGCAGCCCATACGCAACTACATTGTATACGGGTTGCGGGTACCCGCGTCATCGCTAAGCGACGGTGCGGGAAATGCAAACAAACAAAAAAAAAAGTACTGCGCATGACCCCCTGTGTGAGTAGGCAGTTATGCGCAGTACATTACGCGGCCGTACGCAGGGTCACAGCCGGGCTCACAGATGGGATCCACTGCGGGCCTCCGCAAGCGGATTCCGCCTACGGCTGCGAGAGCCCTGCGTTATTCAGACCGCTACCTGTAATACGCAATTTACAAGAAGCCCCGGGAACGCTCGCCTTCATGCAGTTCCAGGAGCACCTTGTTGAGCGCCTTCTGTGTGAGACCACCGCACCTACTCAAGCTTACGGAGACTCATGGAACGCCACTTTTTACACCCCATACCCACAACTGAGGTCAAGAAATACCCCCCAAAAAGCATGAGAGGAGGGGGGATACCCGGTTTTATTGTCCCATGTACCCATCCCAACCAGCCTCCGTAATTACCCCTGTCTTTGGAAATACTACACAGTTCACATTATTACTTTTATCTAAGATTTAGGGAATGCTGAAAAGGGCGCGGAGTGTGTGGGGGAGGGGATATTTTTTTAAGGTGTCAATTTTTATTCCGTACAAGTGGGCAATGGGGCCTGTAATTTATTCAGTTGTGCCCTGCAATCCAACGGGTGTTCCCTCCATTACGGGCCTAGCCATGTGTCCTGCAAGTAGATTAGGGCCACAATGGGTAGGTTTTTGAACACGGGACAAACAGGGGGATCCATTTTGGGGTGAATGTCTTCTTTCCTATGTACATCGTACAAAAAAAAACCCAGTTTTTAAATTGACAAAATTGCCAAAAAAATGAAAATTGTAATTTTTTCCTTCTGCTTTGCTTAGATTTATTCAAATACTGTGGGGTCAAAATACGCAGTACACCCCTAGATGAATTCGTTAAAGGGGTCTAGTTTTTAAAATGGGGTCATTTGTGGGTGTTCTTTATCGTTTTGGCCGCTCAATGGCTCTATAAGTGGGCGATGGGGCCTGGAATTTATTCCGTTGTACCCTGAAATCCAACGGGTGCTCCTTCTATTATAGGCCTAGCCATGTGTCCTTTAAGTAGATTAGGGCCACAAGGGGTATGGTTCTGAACACGGGACAAACAGGGGTATCCATTTTGGGGTGAAAGTCTTCATTCCTATGTGTGCTGTACAAAAAAAAAAGTTTTTAAATTGATACAACTGCCAAAAATATGAAAATTGTAATTTTTTTCCTACTGCTTTGCTTAGATTTATTCAAAAATAGTAGTGTAAAAATACACAGTACACCCCTAGAGGAATTCGTTAGGGGGCTAGTTTTCAAAATGGGGTCATCTGTTGGGGTTCTCTGTCGTTTTGGCCGCTCAAGGGCTCTACAAGTGTGCAATGAGGCCTAAATCACCTTCATGCTAAATTTCTGTTCTGAAAGCCATCGACTACTCCTTTCTAGAGAGGAGCGAATGTACTCGGTAAGGCCGATTTCGCAATCGAGCACCGCGATTTTCGAGTACTTCACTACTCGGGTGAAAAGTACTCGGGGGCGCTGTGGGGTGGGGGGTTGCAGAGGAGAGTGGGGGGTAGTAGCGGGGAACAGGGGGGAGCCCCCTCTCTCTCCCTCCCCCCCCCCCCCCACTGCAATCCCCCGCTCACCCACAGCGCCCCCGAGTACTTTTCACCCGAGTAGTGAAGTACTCGAAAATCGTGGTGCTCGATTGCGAAATCGCCTTTACCGAGTACGTTCGCTCATCTCTACTCCTTTCATTTTGGGCCCCGTTGTGCATCCAGACAAAAGATTAGGGCCACAATGGGTATGTCTCTGAACACGGGACAAACAGGGGTATCCATTTTGGGGTGAAAGACTTCATTCATGTGTGTGCTGTACAAAAAAAAGCAGTTTTTAAAATGACAGAATTGCCAAAAAAACGAAAAATCACATTTTTTTTTCTTTTGCTTTGCTTGAATTCATTCAAAAACTGGGGTCAAAATGGGCAGTACACCCCTAGGTAAATTCGTTAAGGGGTGTAGTTTTCAAAATGGGGTCACTTGTGGGGGTTCTCTTTGGTTTTGGCTGCTCAAGAGCTCTACAAAGGTGCTATGGGGCCTAAAACGCCTTCGAGCAAAATTTATGTTCTGAAATACACCGACTACTCCTTTCGTTTTGGGCCCCGTTGTGCATCCAGACATAAGATTAGGGCCACAATGGGTATGTCTCTGAACATGGGAGAAGCGGGGGTATCCATTTTGGGGTGCAAGGCTTCATTCATGTGTGTGCTGTACAAAAAAAGCTGTTTTTAAAATGACAGAATTGACAAAAAAACAATCACAATTTTTTCCTTTTGCTTTGCTTTAATTCATCCAAAAACTGTGGGGTCAAAATGGGCAGTACACCCCTAGATAAATTCGTTAAGGGGTCTAGTTTTCAAAATTGGGTCATTTGTGGGGGTTCTCTTTGGTTTTGGCCGCTCAAGAGCTCTACAAAAGTGCTATGGGCCTAAAACGCCTTCAAGCAAAATTTATGTTCTGAAAGACACTGACTACTCCTTTCATTTTGGGCCCCGTTGTGCATCCAGACATAAGATTAGGGCCACAATGGGTATGTTTCTGAACACGGGAGAAACGGGGGTATCCATTTTGGAGTGTAAATCCTCATTTTCATGGGCAATATAGGAAAAAAAATATGTCTTTAAAATGACATATTTGCAAAAATATGAAATTTTATTTTTTCTCCTTTAAATTTAATTAATTCCTGAAAAAAACTGTGAGGTCAAAATACTCATGACACCCCTCAGTGAATACATTAAGGGGTGTAGTTTTTAAAGTGGGGTCATTGGGGGGGGGGGGGGGGGTATCTATTATTCTGACACTAATGAGCCTTTGCAAACTTGGCTTGGTGCAGGAAAACAAAAGTGTTCCTCAAAATGCTGAAAAGTAATGTTAAATTTGTACGTCATCTAAATGCTTAAAAAAACAAACGTTTTTCAAGTGTGCATTCAGAATAAAGTAAACAGATGGAAATATATATTATAAAAAATTTGTACAGTATGTTTGGACATATTTGAGATATTACAGTTGAAAATGAAAAAAATGACAATTGTTTCAAAATGTTCCCAATTTTGGCGCTCTTAATAAATATACACAAATTATATCGGTCTCTTTTTACCACCTAAATGAAGTACAACATGTGGCGAAAAAACAATGTCAGAATCACTTGGATATGTAAAGCCTTTATGGAGTTATGCTACGTTGAACGACGCATGTCAGATTTCCAAAATTTGGCTCCGTCACTAAGGAGCAAACAGGCTTCGTCACTAAGGGGTTAAATGTGGATATCTGAAGCTGGCTGGAAAGCACCGTTGATGCAGGCCAGAAAAAAAAAAGAAAGCTTCTGGCATTCAGTTTGACGATTTAGATGGATGTTTAGAATAAGAACAATAAGTGGAAACATTAGGGAAATTTTGACAATCATATGTAATAGATCTAGACGTGTCAATATTTAGTTATATTCATAACTGCCAAGTGTAAACCCAGCAAAACAAGGTTGTTTAAAGCCTGTTAAATAAGAATTTCAGAACTCTTTACCCATTTCCGGTAGCTGGCGCTATGCAAAGCGCTCTCCACACATAGCAGGACTGGTTACTTTCCACTACTACTGTATTAACCAGGTCATTTCGATGAGGTCTGTAGCCTTCTGGAAGTCTTATGGCATCAACTGTGAAGAATATACTGCCATCTATCACACCACTCAGCTCATAGAAAGCAGTGATTGTCACCTGAAAAACCAAGAGGAAAAACAAAAACACATCACTGTATGGTCATCATTCAATCTGTGCAGCAATCGGCTTGAATAGTACATGGCAACTCTTGGCCTTTCACATGTACATTTTTCATCCGTCTTAGGGCTTATTCAGACGGGCATATATCGGCCAGGATTTCTCTGCAAGGGGAGGAGGTACTGAGCTCCCACCCCCTCACCACTGCTTGCAATGGAGAGGGGGGGGGGGGGGGGACTTAGCTCTCCATTGTAGTATATGGGAGTTGTGAAGTGCTAGAGTGTTACTACAAAAATCATCATCTACAATAGAGAGAGACACATGCATGCTTTCTGCCTCTGTGGACTGCTAACTGGGGGACATCCCCATTCGCTCGATAGCTGGGACTTCTAGATGAGGAGCCTGCACCCATCAGATATTTTTGCATGTACTTTTGATAAGCCACAAATGTCTCCAATAGTAATACGCCCTTAGATTTTATTACAACCCCCTGGAATTAGTTCAGAATGACAATGTGGCCATTGGAAAAGATTGTAACCCCTGATCTACTGTAAATAAAGATAAAAAGGATAATCAATGTATAAGAACCAGTTGTACCACTTTCTAATATACCTTCTATTTCAATTAGTACCATTTTCAAAATCTTTGATTGCTGTCAGCAGATGAAAAAAAAAAACAACTCTAGTTTACAGGTAGAAAACTTGTACAAACTTGGTTCTGCTCTTAGAGTATAGATATAGATTTGCTGCCTAATGTAAAGCGCAGTGCTGAATCATGACACTAGAGGTCAGACTTTATGCATAGCAGATAGAAAGCTTAGTTTCTTGCAAAGCAGATTTACACACAGCGTAATCAATAGTCACCATTACTGAAAAACGATCAGTACATTTCAAGTTTTGAACAAATTTGACTTATTAACCCCTTAGTGACAGCCCTATCGTAAAACTACGTCCTGCTGTTGCAGGACGTGTATGGAGGGAGGTAGCACCGCTATCTCCCTCCATACAGCGCGGGCATCAGCTGTTTATTACAGCTGACACCCGCGGGCAATAGCCGCGCTCGGCTGTTCACGGCTATTAACCCTTTAAATGCCGCTGTCAATTCTGACAGCGGCATTTAAATCTCCCGCACAGCCCCCCCCGCGGTGAGATCGGGGGAGCCGTGAAGGTGTCATGGCAGCCGGGGGCCTAATGAATGGCCCCAGGGCTGCCTATCAAGCCATCCACACAGGGTGGCTTGAAAGACTGCCTGTAAAAAAGCAGTATGATGTAATGCTATAGCATTACGTCATACTGCAGGAGCCATCAAAGCATCGCATGTTAAAGTCCCCCAGGGGGACTTCAAAGTAATGTTAAAAAATAAAAAATTTAAAAAAATTAAAAAAATCAATAAAGTTTTTTTAATTGTTAAAAAAAGTTATAAAAGTTTAAATCACTCCCCTTTTGCCATATCTATTATTAAAAAATCAAAATCATTAAATAAAAATATGTATTTGATATCGCCGCGTCCGTAAAAGTCCGATCTATCAAAGTAGTGCATTATTTTTCCCGCACGTTGAACGTCGTCTGAAAAAAAAAAAATAAAGAACGCCAGAAATACACTTTTTTAGTTACCCTGTCTCCCAGAAAAAATGCAATAAAAAGCGATCAAAAAGTCGTATGTATTCCAAATTGATACTATCGGAAACTTCAGGACATCCCGCAAAAAATGAGCCCTTTCTCAACTACGTCGACGAAAAAATAAAAAAGGCATTGCGCGCACAAAATGACCACAGAAAATAATTGAAAAAAATTAAATATCTTTAAAAAAAAATAAATAAAAGTACTACAGAAAAAAAAATACTATATAAGTTTGGTATCGTAGCAATCGTACTGACCCATAGAATAAAAATATCAGGTCGTTTTTGTTGCAATTTGTGTTGCATTTCTCTCCGCTAAGAATTTTTAAAAAGTTTTTCAGTAAATTATATGGTACAATAAATAGTGCCATTGAAAAATACAACTCGTCCCGCAAAAAACAAGCCCTCATACAGCGACGTCGATGGATAAATAAACGAGCTACGATTTTTTAAAAGGGAGTAGGAAAAAACAAAAATGGAAAAAAGCAAAAAAGCTCCGTCACTAAGGGGTTAACCACTTCCATAGCCTGCACATATTCAGTCAACAATTTCCTCAACATTTTAAAACGACCTTCTGAGCACTGCAGCACTGGAAAGTAAACAGTTATATGGCCACTTCAACAACAACATTTCTAAATTCTCTCAAAAACAGGTTTGGTGATGCAATTATAAGCCCTAGCACACCATGTGCTAACTGCTGTATTTTGCAGCAGATTTTACCCCTTAAGGGCTAATGCCCAGATTATCGCTGCGGACACCCGCTGCGAATTCCACAGCAATGTTTGCCTATAGACATGCTGTAGTAAATGATTCTCCCCTGCCCACGAGCGGAAATAAACTGCGATTTTCCGCTCACGGGGGAGAATCGCAGCATGTTCTATTCTATGCAGAAAAATCGCATGGACGGCTTCCATTGCAGTCAATGGAAGCTGTCCGTCCCAAGATAATTCCGCTGTGAGCACAGGGGAAGTACCGCTAGAATCTACGTTACCGCCCAGTGCCGCCGCGTCATACTCTGCACTGCACATGCACGCCGGCTCGCTGGGTGGGACACTCTCGGCGGATCCGGAGAGGCAAGTACGCGGTCTCTTGGGGGCGCCGGTTCTGATTCCGCTGTAATATTTCACAGACGTGATCCGACCCAGCTGTGAACATGAGCCCTTATTGCAAAGTGTCAAATTCTCAACAAACCAAACATGCAAGAAAATCCACAGCATACCTTAAAATCTGCATCAATTACTACATGTGAATGGAGTTTACAGTGTGTTCACACATCACTGATTTGCTGCAGATGTGCAGCAGATTTCCCCCTTTAAATGGAATTCAAATTGAAGGGGAGAAGTCTGCTGCAGATTTGCACAAAACTCTGCAGCAAATCAGCGATAGCACCATAGGGTGCATTCACACATAGCAGAAATGGCGTAGATTTTTCGCAGTGAAAAATTCACACCACTTTGTTTAAAAAACGGTGTCAAAATTCTCAGCCAATTTTACCTATTCAATAAAAAGCGTGAAGTCTGCTGCAGATCCGCACCAATGGTGCAGATTTTGATACAGAAATTGTGAATCCATTGTGGAAAATTCATACTATTGTTGTGCAATTCGTTGTGGTTTTTCCACTTGTGGAACCTGCAAATCCAACACAGCACAGATCATTCTGAAGAGAGGACGGCCATTCAGAACATTGCATGCAACACAGTAAAACAAAAAACACACACCTGGTCCACTCGTTTACATCTCAGAGGCTTTACCGAAATCGCCTCACTGTTCCACGTAGATGGATTGATGAAATACTCGGCTTTCACCCAGTCTCCTTTGTAAGGCCTATAACCTAAAACATGAATTGGAAACAAAAAGGTATAACAACCAACACACAGGCATAATACAGCTGCAGGTATCCTAATCCACACTCAGGCCGGGGCACTCGTCTGTATGAGGCCGCCTGCAGACGAGCGGGTCGGATCCGGCAGCGAGAATTCTCGCCGCGCGATCCGACCCGAGCGCCTGCAGGGACGAGCGCGTACTCACCCGCGCCTGGCGGCCCCGGCTCTTTCATGTGCCGGCTGCCGCGCAGCCGGCGCATGCGCAGACCGGAGCCGGCGGCCGGGTGAGTGCGTGCTCCGCAGAAAATTAGGACATGCCGCGGTTTGTTTGCCGCGCGAAGCCAAACCGCGGCCGTCTGCATAGGAGTGCGTATTTTAATGCACTCCTATGCAAACTTTCAGCGGCGGAAATCCCGCGGCGGGATTTCCGCTCGTGTGCAGGCGGCCTTACAGATGCATTAGTGTGGCTGCAATACACTGATGTGAAACAGCTGAATCAGATGACATGTCAAAAGTATTTCAGTGAGAAAGCACCATCACTACATGACCGGATTTATAAACATGCAGTAAGGTACCTACCCAATTTAATAGGCATGCTAAAAACCACTGAGGATTAAAATTACCTTCACACACATCACACATGGAAAAATACGTTGTCTGGTTAATTTCTCCTCCATCTTTACTGCAAAATGTAACGGTGCCAATTAAAACTTTTATGTCAAAGTCCAACGTGTTTTGATTTTCAGGGGTGTTATTTTCCCACTTGCCAGAAATGCATTGCACCTAAAAAGGCAAAAACAGTGATAGGTTAATATGGTTGTCTGGTCTCTAGAAAAGCACTGGAGACTTTATGCACAATGTATGTCACTGGTAAAAAGGAGGAACTTTCATTAAACCAATTTTGGTATTATAGGGGGGAGAATTCTGAAACGGTCTAAGAGCAAAACTGCCTTTGCTGCCCATAGCAAACTATTCACATGAGCATATATTCGCTGGCTGTGAAAACGGCCGGCCAATATACGCTACCATGTGATGCACAGGGCGGCGGCTATGCCGTCTGGCGGGGCGAGACAGCCCTACCCGGCTCTCTGCAAGGGGAGGAGGCGGGAGCTAGTGTGCTGAGCTCCCGCCCCTTGACGCTGTTTAACTTCGCCCCTGCCACTGCAAACAGCGGCAAGGGGCGGGGAGAAGAGGAAGGGGGTGGGGTTTAGCAGTGCCGACCGGGTGCTTTTACGCTGCGGAGATACGCCCCTGTGCACTGATGCATTGTAAACCAATGCATCAGAGGGGCAGCGTATATCGTCTGGAGTGTGAAAACCTAACCGATATACGTCCGTGTGAATAAGCCCTAACTTTCATACCTCATACTGCTTTTAAAAAGTGAAAGCTGCTCTATGATTGGTTGCTATGGACAACTAAAACAGGTTTTCCTTTTAGACAGTTTTAATATATCTGCTATGTTTTTATTTATGCAACTCTTCACTTATAAATAGAAATCTTAAAATATTTCAGTTTTCACACTGGTCATGTTACGTCTGTGCAGGCCATAGGGACAACGGCCTACATGGACGCAACCCAAACATGGACTAGACATACCGTTAGGTTCACCTGGAGCACAAGACGCACTACATCCAGCACAAACTTAAAGGTTGTGTTCACACAGGGAGAGAAGATGCATACAAAACATCACAAACACCAGGTAACAACAATGTGTATGGAAATGGTACAATAAATAAACTAGACATGCATGCAAACAACAAAAAAAATGCCAAACTACTTACCAATAATACCAACACCATAAGCAGATCAAACAGCTAAACTACAGGGTACTAGTTAGAAATGTGGCCAAAGTACGTAAGCTCACAGGCGCATGTTGTCTTGTGAGTCCCTAACAAGACAACTAAAACCCAAAGGGAGTCCTGCCTACAAGTGGGGCAATCGTCCCAATAGGGACGGCCCCATGCTGGAACCTAGGGGTCTGGCTCTCCCTAATGGAAATGTCTGGTCACCTACAATAGACACTGAACACGTCGCTGTTCACACCAACAAGAGGTCGAGGGAATCCCAACCAGAAACTCATGCATACAAGCAACATTAAAGTAGAACATGCATGATGCCAAGCACCAGAGTTCTGAGAGGAGATAAAGCAAATAGATAAATGACCAGCACCCTCCAGCAGTTTTTCTTAAGTCATCATAAAAGGGACTAGAAATTGTGATTGTTTGATCACTTGTATACAATATATTGCAATACTTGCATTTTCAAAAGCATTTTAATAACAGGCAAAAGTCCATGGCAGCCCTGGGCACTTTCATAAGGCCCCAGGCCGCCATAGCAGATAAACGATCCCTTGTGAGACGTCTCTTTCTGATGGGTCATTTAAATGCCACTGTTAACGCTGACAGTGGCATCTAAATGGTTAAACAGCCAGGGATCAGCCAACACCCGCAGCATATGGTGCGGGCTTGTTTCCCAAGCCTGTGTCATACAGTCCCTGTGCACACCTGACATACATGTACGTTGGACGCCATCAAGGAGTTAAAGAAAGCTACACTGATGGGAAAAATAGAAGTCTTACAGCTCTCAGAGTGTGGGGACACAAAAACAAATTATTTTGTTTAAAATGCTTATTGTGCAAAAGTGGGAAGAAAAAAAAGACATCAAATTAATTGTAATAACTCAGGGAATCAGCACCATATGGTAAACACCCTACAGAGCAAGCCCAAAAACAATGCAGTCTTATTTGCTATCCACCAGAAGTAAAGTTATACATTACATGTATGCTAAATAGTGCCATTAAAAAAAAAAAAAAAAAAAACCAATTCAATAATCCAACAAAAAAATAAAAATAAAAAAACAAACAAACAAACAAAAAAAACACAAGCCCTCATACGGCTACGCCACCAGAGGAAAAAAACTGATGAAAAAAAAAAAAATCCCTTAATCCCCAAGGTCCAAAACAGTCACATTCTTAATTTGAGGTACTTTTCTTTAAAAGACAAAATAAGTAAAAGCACACCTTTGTGACGCTACAGTGAAGCATGCATTCTATTTGGTGCAGCAGTGGATGAGATGAGTGCATGAAGCCGCCTGTGGGTGCTAGGAGACATGTGCGAGCTAGTGCTGCTGGCACTGAATGTGCAGGTGCCCTAGATCACAAGCGGCGCTCACGCTATAGTGCCGTTTTGTATAGCACATGCATAACATGACATGTTGGATCCAATTCTGAATAGTAGTAGTTTTTAGCAGAGAAGAGTATCACATAATGGCAGGAGAGCTGTATCACCCAATACCTACCTGCTATTCAGACAGGTAGAAAGCATAACTTCACAGAGTAACATGTACTTTATACTCACCTGATTCTTGTACCAAGAAAACAGATCGGTTTCCATGGTAAATGAGCCCCAAAATAAAGGCAGGGATTAGACACCAGCCGGAGTAAGCTGCTCTCCACAGCCTGATTCACCTGCTGGGCTCCAGACAACTTGTTTGGAAAAGCCTCCTAGGGTGCCAAATAATTCCTGCAGGACTCCACCCAGACCCACTTACCTGCGGTAGATTCATCCTCAGGGGTGTCATTTTACACCACATGTCTGCAATGTTACATGCGGGTTTGCTGCTAAATCACTGAGGATTATTTATTGCGATGACCAAATTCTGCATGTAGTCCCGGCTGTTTCTGTGGCAATCTGTTAGCAGTGTACAATGCCCACCCGTGCGAATCCCCCGCAGGGTACATGCATGGGGACGGGTTTTCCATCTGAGTTTGAGACCGAAATAGGACACATTTACTTGAATGAGAATAGTCACACAGCTCTTCTTTTTACTTGGATGAATAGTCCAAGGAAAACAATTGCAGCATGTTCTATTGTTGTCCAACATTCTATTTTTGTCCCTATGTTGTCCGATGCGAGTTGCGCCAGAGAATATCGGGTACAAGTTTCTTCAGCGGCCGTGTGCACGCACCCTCAGGGTGGCTTCACACACAGCATTTTTTTTTAAACACTCCTGCACTTGCAGGTGGATCCCACAGGAAGTAGAATGACACCTCCTTCCTTCATGGTTTTCATTCAATTCTGGCTTTGGCTCAAAAACTGCAAGTGCGTTTTCCAAAAAATGCTGTGCGTTAATCCACGCTAGTTTCACACGGGCGATTGTGATATCGCCACTAGAAAATCACGGCAATACCGCGATTTTGCTCATAAGACATCCGAGCATCAGCGCTGCTTTTTCTTGTAAAAACATCACTGCTGCTTGCGAGGTTCTCGTGAGGAAGACAATAGGACTTGCTGATGTTAAAGACGCATCGCAGCGCATGAAAATCGCAAGTCCGTGTGTTGTGATGCGATAAAACGAAGGCTCCATACGGAAACATGGGCGGTTAAAAAAAGAGCAAAACGCAGAAAGATAGGACATGCCACATTTTTTTTCACGCAACATCAAAACATGGCAAATGTACAGGAAACCATCGAAAAGGCTGGGTTTCATAACTCTTGAGTTTTCACTCACTTTCGCGTTGTGCAATTTTGTTGCCCATTTGAGAACAGCTTTAGGGTGGTTTCACACGGGCGAGAAAATCGTGTGATTTTCGCCTGCTGCAATAGTCCGTAAAAAAGCAGAATATGAAACCAATGATTTACACTGGATTCCTTCCCATCTGCGATGTTTTCACCGATGCAATGTTGAAAGGATAACAAATAGCGGTGCGTTCTATCTTTTTGCGATTTTTTTCATCTCCCATGTATTCCTATGGAGTCTTCTTTTTATCACACTGCAACACTACAAACGCGCATTGCGATGCGATTTTAACATTACAACGTCCCATTGACTTTTGTGATGAACAAATCGCGCAGTTTTATTGCAGGTGGCAAGCAAAGCGATATGATTCTCCAAAAAAAGCGTCGCTGACGCTCACAAATCACAGTGAATAAAGATGCGATTTAGCAATGATTTTCTGACGCGGTGATTCCTGCGGAACCCTTGCCACGGAGGAGGATCACTACAGTATGTCAGCAGCAAACCTTCCGCAGCAGATCCACAGCGCAAAATCTGCAGCATTTGGTGTAGAATTCACCCCCCTACTTAGGCCTTAGTCACACAGGCGTTTTTTTACGCGATTTGCGGATCGCATGACGAATGCGCATCTGCAAATCGCGTGACCGGTGCGCGCAAGTCGCCCGCAAATCTGCTCCTAGCCGTGTTTCATTAGAAACGGGCCGGAGCTGTCCAGCGCATTGCATTCAATGGAGACGGCAATAGAGCCGGCTCCATTTAAAGCAATGCGCTGCGGGCGAGCCCGGGATGAATTGTCGGGAAGGGCTTAAATATATAAGCCCTTCCCTGCAATTCATCCTAAAATGTGTAAAAATAAAAAAAATATATATACTTACCTTCTCTCGGCAGCCGTCCTGCAGTGGGTGTGAAGGGGGTGTGAGTCAGACCTGCCCCCTGATTGGCTCAGCACTGAGAGGCAGCAGTCACTCACCCATTCATGAATTCATGAATGGGTGTGTGAGTGAAACCTGCCTCTGATTGGTCAGGGCTGTGACCAATCAGAGGCAGATCATTCAGCAGGCGGGGATTTTAAAGCCCCGCCGGCTGAATAGTGCCGAGAAGCAGTTCAGGAGAACTGACAGCGGCCGCGGCTGGACTCCGGCTGCAGCGGAAAGGTGAGTATACAATTTTTTTTTATTTTAACACATTTTAGGATGAATTGCAGGGAAGGGCTTATATATTTAAGCCCTTCCCGACAATTCACCCCGCGCACGCCGGCAGCCCATTGCTTTCAATGGAGCGGCTGTATTGCCGGCTCCATTGAATTCAATGGGCAAACATCGTTCTTCTCTGTCACAGCTGTTACAGCTGTGGCAGAGAAGAATGATTTGTCTTCTATATGTTCTCAATGGGGTCGGCGCTGCTGCCGCCGGCCCCATTGAGCGCATATAGAGAAGAGAACAGGAATCGCAGATCGCACGTAGGTGCGATCTGCGATTTCTGTTCTATAATTTATCGGACGAGCACATAAAAAGCGCTCATGTGTCCAATACCATTGCAAAGCAATGGTTTTATAAAATCGCCGGACGCATGCGCAAATCGCGGCTAAAAACGCCCATCTGACTAAGGCCTTAAGGTGTAGAATCCATACTGCAAATCGGCTGCAGCTACTTAACAGGCTGTGAATTTATAGTTTACACTATAGGTTAGTTTGCACACAGATTTGGAGAGATTTTCTCTGCAGCAAGAGAATGAGATTTTGAACATCCCGTTCACATTGCTACTCTTGTAAATGCTGTGGATTCTCCATGCGGACATTACACATGGAAAGTCAGCAGCAAATGCGCCCCATGTGAACATACCAATTCTCCAAAGTGAGGACTAGATACTATTATTTACCCTAAGCACACACGGACGAGTGCGATATCGCACTCAACATCATGTGGAAGCCCCGTGAGTGCGAGGCGCAATGTGAATGTGATTGTGGAGTTCTCCCATTGCTTTGAATGGGGCTGGCACTGCTGAAAACAGTGGGGCTGCGATGCGATATCTCGCAGCCAGGTAAAGCATGCAGCAATGCGTTTCCCGTGTAACATCGCAGTGCCATGCAAATAAAACATCGCTCATGTGTATGAACACATTCACATGAATGGGGTTCATATTTGCGCGTCTCAAAAAGCAAACATCTCACACAATTTTCTCAGCTGTGTGAAAACAGCCTAAAAACTGTGTGGCAGTTTTTCATGCATTTTTTTAAGGGAGCCTGTCAGCACCTTTGTGCTCTATAAACTACATTATGGGGGAGCTGTGTTTCATACTCATCAAGTGCCCTGTTCCAACGCTGTGTCTCCGCAAAGTTGGCACACACAGCAGGACTCTGTTCAGATGGCTTTGTGCGCTCTCTTCCATAGACATGGATGGGGATACATGCACGCAGAGCCATCTGAAAAAAAAAGAGTCACGCTGTGCGTGCATGCCGATTTCTCGGGGGCACAGTGCTGGAACGGGGTACTCAGTGAGTTCTCTGGTCTTCCTGTTCCCTCATAATGTTCTTCTGGTATTGGCTAGAAAAAAAAAACCAAAAACTACCATAAAATGTATAGCGCCCCACTTCCCCTCCCCCCAAAAAACCCTGTTAGGCCGCTTGCACATGGCCGTGGAGGGGGGAGAAGGAAAAAAAAAAACCGCACAAGAGCACATCACCTATTGTTTTCAAAGGGACAAGAAAACACATCGCACGACATGCAATGCGAAAGGCTAGCTAGTCTTCAGATGCAGCTGAAAGCCACGACGGAGGATCTCAACTTTGCCTTTTTTTTTTAGAAAAATGCCTTGCATCCACCGATACATTGCACGCGTGCGATATCAGGAATCCTTTGGGTATGTTCACATGGCAGAACCTACTGAAGAATTTTTGTGTGAATTCCACCTCTAAGGCTAACTTCACATAGGCGAGTGCGATATCGGGCCATGAATCACGGCCTGACATCACGCTCGCCAGTAAGTGAGTTACCTGTGGATGCGAGGTGTTTTATGTCAAAACCACCTCGCATTGTTTCAAGGAAGTAGCGATAGTATCGCAGAGTTTCTCCCATTCTTTTCAGTGGGATACCTCGCCTTGCGTGCATCTAGCACATGGGGCGACGCTGCTGCTGGCCCCAATGAAAGCATCGCTCATATGTATGATCACATTCAAAAGAATAGAGTTCATATTTGTATGTCTTACAACGCACAAATCTCGCCAGTGTGAAGTTTTCGCGTCAAGAACACGTCACTTCTTCAAACGGAAATGCTCATTTCTTTGTCTCAATTCCTTACGCAGATTTTACCCATTAACAGGGCAAAATGCAAGTGCGGATCCACAACACTGATTTCCAACACCTCCCTCACCCCTATAAGTCAGATGATTGAAGGAGCTGTCGCACTCAGGTGAGCGCTGAAATCTTCATTGGATTTGCAGGATAGTACTTTGATAAAACATGCTATGCTCACCTCTTCTGACTAACGACCACTTGTCTATAAGTGACTGATTAGTTACATGCTCCGCCCTTGATCACATGACAGTGACATCAAAGCTCCTTCATCTAGAGTGAGTTACATGCTCCACTCCTGATCACATGACGCTGATGTCATCACAGGTCCTCCACCTCAGCGAGCAGCTGAATCACTGGAGCTCTGAGCCCCACCCCTGATCACACGATGGTGATGTCACCACAGGTCCTTCCTCAAGTGAGTTACATGCTCTGCCCCTGATCACATGAAGGTGACATCATCACAAGTCCTTCAATATTTTGACCAACTCCAACAGTCATCACAGGTCTTTCACTGAGTTACATGTGATGATGTCATCCACTACATTATTAACACCAGAAACACTGGTACTAATAACTAGTCAAAATACTAACGACCACCTGTCCGTGAGTGACTGTGAGAGTTACATGTGATGTCACCGTCATGTGATCAGCCACTGAGGCTCTGAGCTCCGCCCCTGATCACATAATAGTGACATCACCTTCATTCCTGTGCACTGAATGCGGCATTATGGGCAGACTACATCCCCCACAAACCCCCGCAACCTCAGTTGCTATGGATACAGCAGTACTCAGTCTGGCAATTTGTATGTTGTGAGACAGCTGCACACCTGTGTGGAGACTCCCAATAAACGACACCTCAGAAATCTCCACATACATAGCTGGTGGTGCATATTGAGCAACAACATTGAAGCATAGTTCTTCAGCACTATCTTCATATCTCCTGAACGTGATATCATGTCAACTCAAGTGCTAATGCCACCAACACCAGTTCAACCCTCATCCAATTGTAAACAGTTGTCCAGTGTTGAAACAAACAGTCGTTGTCGTGCAAACATGTCACCACCGAGGGTTCAATGCCGCTGAGAAGCTAATGCAGCTTACTATTTGCATGGAAATATGTGACTGTGTAAGTTACATGTGATGATGTGACTGGCATGTGATCAGTCACCAAGGCTCTGGGCTCCGCCCCTGATCACAGGACAGTGATGTCATCACAGGTTCTTAAACATGCAGAGCCTGACAGCAGCCATGTGCTTACAGGACATGTGATGAGTTCACAGTCATGTGATCAGGGGCGGAGTTCAGAGCCCCAGTGACTGATCACAGGTCCTGTAAGCACATGGCTGCTGTCCGGCTCTGCTGGTTTAGTACCTGTGGCTAACTCCAATCAATTTTGCTATATTATATTAATAAGTGGCGCAATGTGCCAGAGACAATAGCACTAGTTATTTTTATATATGGGAAGTTGATTTTTTTGTTAGAATTATTATTATTATATATATATATATATATATATATATATATATATATATATATTTATTATAACCCCCTATAAAGAAAAAAAATGTCAGTGATGCTCAACTGGTGGCTTTTTCACCGTACTGTTACTATTTTTTAAACAAGCGCTGTAGGCTAGAAAGAGTGCATTTTACATGAATTGTGTATGGCCCTTATTCACATTTTTGTTATGATTTGAAGCATTTTTTAATTAAAAAAAATCAATTCAAAATAGTACAAGTGAAGACACTCAGACGGCCATTGAAAGTATAAAAGGAAAGACTGTACTGTGTAAACATGGCCTAAAGGAAACCCGTAATGAATCTTATGTCATATCTTAACAAAGAAGAAAGAATGCAAATCAGACGCAATCCCTGGAGTGTGACCCATAAGGAAATAAATTGTGCAATGTGTGTAGCAGCCACATTATTTGGGAGCGGTACAGAACACTCCCACTAACAGTTAAACCGTGCTGAGGCCTTAATAAGGCAGCACATGTTGTGGCTCTCCCTCTGTGCCTGAAGGACGACTATTTACTTAGTGCTGATCTCCCTGGCAGCAGTCAGGGCCCCTCACTGCCTCAGCGCACAACAAACTGCCCTCATTTTCTGAAAAGTTATTTACACAAAGACCTCATTTATTGGATCCTACAGCTAAACCGGCCAGTATAATCCTACAGATCACAGCACTTATTTAATCCCCTGACATTTAAGGATCTTCATAAACAACTACGTTTATACAAATAAATGCCATCCGTGTGCAAGGAGTTTTATGAGCATTGGATGAGTTTCCAGCTAAGTGCTTGCATGGTAAAACTAGATTTAATGTAATGTAACACATGTGTTACAGGGATATTTCTGGGTCATTGTTACAATTCATATAGTCTACCCCTGTAGGTGAAGCCCATTCGATCAGGTACACGATGTCTCCAGAGGAGATTAGGCTAGGCTCTTGTTATTTCTATCTTACGGCATGGACTTTTCGGGCTCACTCACATGGGAGTACACAGCAAATACGCAGCGCATACATAGAGGACTACTTGAAGTAGTCCTGGATATTCATGAGTTGCAGGCTAGCTCCACCCACTGCCCTCCAGCCAATGATTGACAGCTGTCTGCCTACTGCTGTGCACAACGATGACAATTATTGGTTGGAGGGCAGGGTGGGTGTGGCCAACCTGCAGCTCAAGAATATGCAGGACTACTTCTATGTCTGTCTGCTACTAATGGAGGTTTCTCCTGCACTACTATACAGATACACACAGCAGACATATCTGTAATCAGTGTGGCAGGCACTACCTTATGGTGCTCTCAGTGAGGGCTGCAAAAACATGCTGACAGATTCCAATTAAAGGCTCACTCACACTCACACATGTGGACTGCATGCAACATGCACATTCGTTGGGCATGTTAAATCCGCATAGCCTATATTATATTTTGATGCGCAATATGCACCAAAATAGCACATGCTGCGAGTGAGCCCTTACTCTGCAACTCATCTAGTAGGATTGCGAGACTGGTGACAAACACGCGGCAGTTTTTACCGGACACGGCATCACTTTGAGTTGTATATCCAGTATTGTAGTTATTTTTGTTCAAAACTCCTTTGTCAGATAAAGGTAAATTAAAGCGAAACTCCATGCAAAGACATAACATTTACCTTGTACTACCCAGCCAAACTGTAAACACAAGATTGCACTCAGAAATCCACATATCCCAGGCAGAATTTGTCAAGATGTAGACCATTTTTAAAGGGATTCTGTCTGCAGGTTCATGCTGCCCAAACCATGGGAAACATGAACCCCGGACAGGTATGCGCATTACCCATGTATGTTTTATTCGTCAGCGTTTCAGAATAAGCACACTTAGAAGCTTGCCTTGAGAGCGCAGCTCCGGGTCACTGAGGCGGGCCACGCCGGCTCTTCTCACCCACATCATATAGTGACAGCTCTCTCCTGTTTTGTGTATAGCGAGACATGTCGCTCGGCATGCTGCAGGTGGGAAGAAGCTGGCTCAGCTCAGAGTCAAACTTCAAAGTGTGTTTATTCTTTAGCACCGCAGGGGGTAATACATCTACCGGTTCCGGTTCCGGGCTCATGCTTTCCGTGATTCAAGCAGCACGGACCTGGTGACTTTAGCGATTAGACGAAACGCGTCTTGTTATTTTTAGGTTATGTTTGGACGACAGAATAAGACGCTGATTTTTTCATGAGGATTCAGTCTCTAAAAACCGCTGCAGAAATTCACAGCGGAGCTGATTGGCGGGTTTCTGAAGTGATCATACAATTAATGTGTGCGCAGAATTGATGGTGTGGTATCTGTGTCAAGAACTAACTTTTTTCCCCCACAAGTACATTTGCAATTCGCATGCAGAAAAATTTTACGGCGTATAGACTACAGTGCAGATTTCCTCTGAAAGCAATGGAATGCAGAGTTAGAGAGGAATATCCACACAGTTCCATGTGCCGCACCCTGGATTAAGAATGCTAATTTTCCCTAATATTTTCTAAGATGCCAAATTCATCCTGCCATCAATTTTGACAAATCTTGCTGTAGCTCATTAACAAAGCCCCCAAAACATCAGAAATCCACCTCCATGCTTTATGGCAGGCATAGTGTGCTTCTCTTAGGTCTTGCTTACAGCTCTGCAAACATAGCATTTATGAAAGGTCAGCTTTGGTTACTTCACTCATGTGAGGCTTCTCTAGGTGCTGTCTGGCCTATTATAAGAGGGAAGCTTTGGGGGTGCTGGTGCAGCAATGGATGTTTCTGATAACAGCCACACTATTATTTTATTTCAGAGAAACATGAATTTCAAAAAATGTTGCTTTTGAGTTGTGCTTTTTACATCCAGCAGTTGTGACTGTTCTTGGCCTACCCGACTGTGGCTTGGTATGAACAGCTGGAATAGAACTGATTGGTAGTTTTATGTCTTTAGATATCTTTTCCATCTTTGCCTGATTTATAAAGCTTCACTACTTTTGCACGCAGATCCTTTATCAGTAGTTTCGCTTTCGTCTGCTGTATTAGCCAATAGTCAGTGCAGTCTGGATTAAACGTACAAGGGTTTGTCAAGAGCGAAGAAACTTATCAAGGTTTTATGTTATTACGATTTCCCAGGTTGGGAATCTTAGGCTCTGTTTTTGGGGAGGGAGAAAGAAAATAAATAAAAAGGGTACATGCAATTCTTAAAGGGGTTGTCCTGCGAAACAAAGTTGGGGTATACACTTCTGTATGGCCATATTAATGCACTTTGTAATGTACATTGTGCATTAATTATGAGCCATACAGAAGTTATTCACTTACCTGTTCCGTTGCTAGCGTCCTCGTCTCCATGGTGCCGTCTAATTTTCAGCGTCTAATCGCCCGATTAGACGCGCTTGCGCAGTCCGGTCTTCTCCGTGTTGAATGGGGCTGCTCGTGCTGGAGAGCTGCTCCTCGTAGCTCCGCCCCGTCACGTGTGCCGATTCCAGCCAATCAGGAGGCTGGAATCGGCAATGGACCGCACAGAAGACCTGCGGTCCACCGAGGGTGAAGATCCCGGCGGCCATCTTCGCAAGGTAAGTAAGAAGTCACCGGAGCGCGGGGATTCGGGTAAGTACTATCCGTTTTTTTTTTTCAACACATGCATCGGGTTTGTCTCGCGCCGAACGGGGGGGCTATTGAAAAAAAAAAAAAACCCCGTTTCGGCGCGGGACAACCCCTTTAAGGATGGAAAGAGTTCTGATGACTAAACTCTACGAAATACTGCTGATGTCTCTTCCTGTGCAAATTTGTATTGTAGGTGAATACCCAATAAGCGTTCTCTTAAAAAAAAAAAACATGCCGCGGCCGGCGAATCCGCGCCGCACCACCGGCTTTTCCGCGGCGGATTTGCCGTCCCGTGTGGACGAGATTCACATGGCTGGCTAACCTCGGGATTAGCGGCCGCAGGCGGATTTTCCACTGCGAAATCCCGGACGGAATTTCCACGGCTAATCCGCCCCGTGTGAACCCGGCCTAAGTGCTTTTTTTCCCCCGTTCAATTGTCATAGTAAATTGTATTTTTTTAAGACGCGGCAGGCTGCATGTTTGGCATTTTTCAGACATTTTTCCATCAATGCTTCTCTGTAGAAAAAGACGCATGGATTTCAAAAATGCCACACAAACACTTATAAAAAGCGTGTGAATTGTATCATGTCTGTTAATGCAATCACTCATAATGTTAAATTATAGCCCAGTAATAAAAAAAAAATGAGTGACCTTCTACAACTACAGGGGGCTCCATGGTAATGTAAGAAGTGTTTTCAAAAGGATTATGACATTCTAGTCACTCCAAAAGTTTGGATCGGCTTTTTCATAGAACTTATTTATCAACTTCAGATACAAAGTCAAGGGGGGTTGCGATCATTCTCTAGGATTCTCTTCCTTTCACAACGGATTCTGATAGGCCATCTTTCATCAGAGGAACAAGCACTAGCTTCTAACCAAGGAGCTCCTAACAGGTCACCTGGAAATAGGGACTTCTCTAAATAGTGACTTATCTCAATTGTGCTTCCAGTAAAGCAACCTGGCAATAATGGCCACTTTGTGGTATTAATGAAGATCTGGTAGCCCCAGCCCCCCAAAAGATTTAGGTTTGGATCAGACTGTTTTTGTAATCCAAGATCTGCCAAATGTATCGGTGAGGGCGGTATGGAGAATCTGAAAATAGCCAGACGACACATGTTGTGGAAACGGTTTGGAATAGGTATACAAAATGAGGTACTATACCCATTTTTATTACATTCACATAGCCATACCAGAATTAATGCTTAAAGGGGTTGTCCCGCGAAACAAAGTTGGGGTTCAGCAATTCTGTATGGCCATATTAATGCACTTTGTAATGTACATTGTGCATTAATTATGAGCCATACAGAAGTTATTCACTTACCTGTTCCGTTGCTAGCGTCCTCGTCTCCATGGTGCCGTCTAATTTCAGCGTCTAATCGCCCGATTAGACGCGCTTGCGCAGTCCGGTCTTCTCCTTGGTGAATGGGGCCGCTCGTGCCGGAGAGCTGGTCCTCGTAGCTCCGCCCCGTCACGTGTGCCGATTCCAGCCAATCAGGAGGCTGGAATCGGCAATGGACCGCACAGAGCCCACGGTGCACCATGGCAGAAGACCCGCGGTGCATCGTGGGTGAAGATCCCGGCGGCCATCTTAGTAAGGTAAGGAAGAAGTCGCCGCAGCGCGGGGATTCGGGTAAGTACTAAACGTTTTGTTTTTTTTTAACACATGCATTGGGTTTGTCTCGCGCCGAACGGGGGGCCTATTGAATAAAAAAAAAAAAACGTTTCGGCGCGGGACAACCCCTTTAAACGGTAGTTGTCCGGTGTAAATGCATGCAGAGACTGAACGACTAGCTGTTCAGTGTAAACAGCAGTCGTTCAATTCTGAACTGCCGCCTGCTTACAGTGAATGGAGGCGGCGGGGGAAAAGCGCTCCCTGGTGTTCGTCTCTTTATTTTATATGCAAGTCAGGTCTGCAGCATATACTGCCCTACTTCATATATGAGAGAAGGAGCTGGACCCCCATCCTTCCAGATTCATGCACTTGGCAACAATAAATCTTTAAGATATCAAACAAATCTCAGATTTGGTGGTTCTGCCCAATTGTACGCTCTCATTAGAAGAAGACTGATCCATTCCAGGATAGAAATGAATATGCCATAGCCAACACTGTTCGCCTGTTAGAAAATTGGTTAGCCACATACTTTCCACGGCTAAATGGATTATAGCTATTAGTTGGAAAGAGAAGTATTATTGAAGATAAACTTGCCAATCCTGAAAACCTATGAGCCACACAGATCCCTATCCACAATACCTAGAGACCTTCACCTAGAAGGAAATTATATCCTTTCCCCTCGTTTAATTCTTACTGGAAATTATGTTTTTGATATTTAGTTTACTCAATTATAGCTATACTCCTCAGGCCCAATGTTCACGGGCGGATTTTGATTATAAAATCCACATGTGGCCCCTGCACAGGAGATCCACAGGTCTAACTGCCCATAGGGATGCTTTAGCATCCATAGGGCAACTTCATGCATGCGGATGTGATTTTTTTTTCCCGGCGTGCGGGTCGCACACATGGGAAGAAATCACAGCATGCTCTATTTTCCTGCAGATCCTGCAGGGATAGCTTCCATTCAAGTCAATGGAAGCCATCCGAGCCGCGACACAGCTGCAGCTGTCACTGTGGAGGTGCCGCGGATCCGCAGGAAATTAAAAAAAGAAAAACGAGCACTACGCATGCGCCAGGCTCGTCGGCCGGCGCACCCAGACACATCCGCCATGCTGAAGAAAGATGATACAGCCGGCTCAGAGGCGATCCACACTGGACCTGGAGAGCTAAGAAACAGTCTTTTCCTCTCCATGTCTGCGGGGACACACGGATACCAGCCGGCACATGCGCAGAGCGGAGCCAGGAGTGACACAGAGGCCCGCACAGAAATAGAGCATGCCGCGATTTGTTTTCTGCGTGTATTTTCACGTGGACAAATCGCGGCCGTCTGCATAGGATTGCGTTTTGTAACGCAATCCCATGGCAGCTTCCATGGGCGCAAATTCTGCGGGAAATCCCACTGCAAAATTTCCGCTTGTGTGCAGGGGGCCATGGTGATTGCTATAGCTTGATATGCCGTTGTCTGGCATCTAGTTATTTTACCCCCTCTATCCATTTTTTGCTTCCTGTATTTTCTTTCCCACCCCCCATTTTCAGTAGTTTTTTTTTCCCAGTTTGATATTGGCTCGGTTTTATCCTTTTGCTTTGCGAGTTTACGTTTTTCCTTTCAATAAAAAAAAGTTGGAGACATACAGCATGAATTTCATGGCATTTTTTTTAAACAAGCCCAAAAACAACTTTTGAAGCCAAAACCCAGGTGTAAATTATGAAGTGATAAAAATAAAAAAATTTTAAAAAGTCACCACTTCACTTTTTTTGATCGCACTCGGGTTTTGTTTTCAAAATCTTAGGTGCATACAGAGCTTGACACCCAGAGTGGTTGCACACGGCATGTTTTTGCTTTCCTCAAAAATGACACAGTTTTTATGATACTTTTCAATTCAACTTGGTATTTATAGTTCTCCAGTTTAACCCAAAAAGGACCAAGCGCTGTAAATTCACAACACTTGGTCCTGGGCTTTAATCCCGGACGATAGTGAAAATATGGCACAAGCTTAAAGCCTCTGCTCCAGCAATCAAGCAGAAGCAGGTCGGGGTCTCAGGTGTCAGTCACAGCTGATAACCCAAAGGAGAAGGTAGAAGTGGTTTTTAACCACTTCTGCCCCTTTCCTTTCCCTAGTACAAAGCGCTCAAAGAGCACTATGTACTAAAAAGTGTAAGTGTAACTTCCACTTCACAAGTTGGTGGTCATGTGACCGACGGAATCCCCTGTTACAGCAGAGCTGTAGGGTCCTAATGAACCCTGATCAGCTTTGCCAGAGACTATTGTCACTGCAGGGGAATGTTTTCGCCTGTAACTGGGGGTCCTATGTATCAAATGGAAAAAAAACAAAACATGTGAATGTCCCCCAGAGGTCTTATATGATGTCATGGAGGACATAGATGTAAAAAAAAAAAAACAACAACATAAATAAGTAAGAAAAAAAATTTAAATAAAAATATTAACATAAAAAGAAAATAACCCAAAACCGATGCCAATCAAAACAGTCGGCGTATGCGTCCTGTAATCCAAAGCGATACATATTATATGTCAAAATGTCTGAAACAAAACATCTGATCGCTTCTTCCCCGGAGTGATGCAAGATTGTTTTGACTTGGACAGAGATGGTCGGCACAGGTGGAAGGGGAATGTTTTGTACTTCTGTATAACAGTTAAGGCTGGTTTACACAGAGCAATGATCGCTCAAATGACAGCTACTCAGCTACTTAAATACCAATTATGTATGCAAATGAAGCCTTCCTGAATGCAGCTAATAGCCTGAGGCTATTATCTGCGCTCAAATCCTTTATTCTCCATGGGGAAACAATGCTATCAGCACTCCCTGTGGAGAACTACAGATAAAAGTGAGGGACGATTTTTATGTTGGACTGAATTTAACGATTAGACGATTGGCGCAGTTACAGGCACAGATTATCGCTAAAACGATCGCCTATTAGCGATAATTGGCTGGTGTAAATGGGCCTTAATTTCTGGACATTCTGCTGATTTGATACATTACCTTTATTGCTCTCCAGCCTCCAGATATCTTGTCTTCCTCAAAGGAAACATTTACTTTTTGGCCGATGTTTAAAGGCTCTCGACCAATCACAGCATCCTGTGTGAAATAGATCTGGTCATTGATCATGCCATAGTCATTGCAGAAGCGAGTGACCACTCCTTCTGTGTGCCTGATAGCCTCATAGTCTGCAGAGAGATAAATACACACAATGTATTAGTGGCAACAGTAACAATGCAAAGAATCAACTAACTTCTATATGTAATCCTGCTTTACTAACTGGTTGACGAGCCGTAGTGCGATTTGCAGTACTTGCAGCGTGGTAGGGGGGCTTCCATGGGGGACTGATCTCTGCTTTTGACGCATTTCAAACAGCATTTTTGATGAGCATTTTAAATGCGCTCAAAAGAGTCTGAAAAATCACATTGTTTACAGTAGCTTGTGGCGCGGAGGCCAGGTGGGCGTCTCCCGCTGGCGGTTTGTGGCGCAGAGGCCAGGTGGGCGTCTCCCGCTGGCGGTTTGTGGCGCAGAGGCCAGGTGGGCGTCTCCCGCTGGCGGTTTGTGGCGCAGAGGCCAGGTGGGCGTCTCCCGCTGGCGGTTTGTGGCGCAGAGGCCAGGTGGGCGTCTCCCGCTGGCGGTTTGTGGCGCAGAGGCCAGGTGGGCGTCTCCCGCTGGCGGTTTGTGGCGCAGAGGCCAGGTGGGCGTCTCCCGCTGGCGGTTTGTGGCGCAGAGGCCAGGTGGGCGTCTCCCGTCGGTGACGTAATGAATGTGGTAAAACCCCAGTAAGGTCGCACTGAACTGCATTTGTTAACATACCCCATCATTGTGATGGGTGATGAGCTGCATTAAAAAGCGCCAAAATAGAGCAAACAGTGCTGCATTCGAATGCACGTCTGCAAAGCTCTATTGAAATCAATGGAAGTGTTGTACCGTGATTAATCGCAGTAAAAAGAGGGCTGTGTCTCAATGTACCGTGTGGAAACCCAGGCTTAGGCTGAATGCCCACAGACGGGGGAGCCTGAGGCGGAATCCCACTCTGCCTACGGCTGAGGACCCTATGTACTTGTCTAGGTCTTCCCTGCAGATGTGTGCAGAAGTGGCAGCACACATGCGCAGTAGATTTTTTTTCTTTAGGCCTCATGTCCACAGGGAAAATCAGGCCCGCTACGGATTCTCCATGGAGAATCCGCAGCGGGTCCCTCCTGCCCCGCGGACATGAGGCATAAAAATAAGAATAAACTTACCTCTCACCCGCTCCGGATCTTCCCTTCGCCGCGGCGTCATCTTCTCTGCGTCGCGGCCGGATCTTCTTTCTTCGGCCCGGCGGATGCGCAGTGTCAGCCGTCAGTGCACCGCAGTTTGGACGGCTTCCATTGACATTAATGAAAGCCTTCTGTTTGGATTACAGGACGCATACGCCGACTGTTTTGATTGCCATCGGTTTTGGGTTATTTTCTGTTTTATGTTAATATTTTTATATTATTATTTTTTTTTTATATCTATGTCCTCCATGACATGATATAAGACCTCTGGGGGACATTCACATGTTTGGTTTTCTTTTTTGCATTTGATACATAGGACCCTCAGTTACAGGTGAAAACATTCCCCTGTAGTGACAATAGTCTCTCGCAAAGCTGATCAGGGTTCACTAGGATTTAATCCCGCGTCATATTTTTACTATCGGCCAGGATTAAAGCCCAGGACCATGTGCTGTGAATTTAGGCCTCATGTCCACGGGCAAAATAGGATTTAGAATCCGCAGCAGATCGCCTGCATGCGGATCCGCACCCCATAGGGATGCATTGACCACCCGAGGGTAGATAAATACCCGCAGATGGTCAATATAAGGGAATTTAAAAAAATGGAGCATGAAAAAATCCGGACCATGCTCCATTTTCGTGCGGAGACCTAAATCAGAATATACTCACCTGCTCTGGATCTTTCCTTCGCCGTGGCTTCATCTTCTCTCCGTCGCGGCCGGATCTTTTTTCTTCGGGCGGCGCATGCGCGGGGCACGCAACCGACGTGCCGTGCACATCCGCCGGGCCGAAGACAGAAGATCCGGCCGCGACGGAGAGAAGATGAAGCCGCGAAGAAGGGAAGATCCGGAGCGGGCGAGAGGTGAGTTAATTCTTATTTTCAGCCCTCATGTCCGCGGGGCAGGAGGGACCCGCTGCAGATTCTCTATGGAGAATCCGTAGCGGGCCTGATTTTCCCCGGGGACATGAGGCCTTACAGCGCTTGGTCCTTTTTGGGTTAAACTGGAGAATTATAAATACCAAGTTGAATTGAAAAGTAATCACAAAAACTGTCATTTTGAGGAAAGCAAATACATGCCGTGTGCAACCACTCTGGCTGTCGGGTTCTGTGTGCACGGAAGGTTTTGAAACCGAAACCTGAGTGGGATCAAAAAAAAAACATGCGCAGTTTGTTTTTTTTTAAACTCCCACTTTCTTGCGGTCGGTCTGCAGTATCAGCCGTGGGTGTGCCGCGATTTGGGCGGCTTCCATTGACATTAATGGAAACCGTCCCTGCGGGGTCCGCGCTCCAATGCAGCATGCTGCGGTACGTTTTCCAGACCAAAGGGTCCACCAGACACATCCGCATGCTTTCACCTGCGTGCACAAATGTCTCCCCCGGGCCGCTTGAACTGCAGATCGTCCGTGTGCCGTAATTCAGGTGCGCCCGCGGACGCTGGGCCTTAGCGCTCCTGCAGACAGGTGTATTTACAGCGTGTGTATACCGCCGCGCACACCACTGGCCTGCGGGTTTCTGATGGGTTTTTCACACATGTAAAAAACAATGTAAGCTGTTTAAACGGAACGTCGCTAAGCGGGAAATGTAAAGAAGCGCCAGACTGCGCAGAACAGCGAGGAGGAAAAGGGGCTGCCAAACAGTAATAGGCCGGCTCACACTACATTACACACGGGGGCTTTACCACAGGCCTCCTGGCCACCGGCCATGCCCTGTATAAATGGGTGGGGCAGGAAGAAGAGCCATGTGCTGCTGCACCTGCCGCAATGCCACCTACCCTTCCCGGCTCTCGGGCCGGCACACGGCTCCGCTCTCCGCCAGAAGAAGGCGGCCGCATCCCTCAGCAGGCTCAGCATGTCCACACTCCTCCGGCCGCCGTGCGCACCTATCACACCTGGGCCCACGCCACCACTAGGGGGAGCAGTCACGTGACGTCGCCCGCCCCGCGGTAGTTCAGCTGAGGCAGGAAGAAGCGGCCGTGTATGAGCTGTGACCGGCGCCCTTCCTGCCCATCCCACCTACTGCATGGAAGATGTGGGCATGGTGTGGCGCCAGTTCTCAGGCCGCTGACTGGCGGGGTCAGGCTCTCTATGCACAGCAATATAGAAGTGGCAGTAAAACCTGGGCGGACTGCACAGCGCCTGCACATGGCCGGCCGCACTGCTGTCACACAGTGCTAATATATATAATCCCGGATATATATATATATATATATATATATGGCATCTGGATTATCTGATAGCCTGCGAACGTTGGACAGAGCAGACCGGCTCTCACAGACGGGCCCGTCACCGCTCCCAGTCGGCCAAAACGGAGCAGTTCCGCACTGTCAACCCCTTTAAGGATCCAGCTGTTTTCAGGGATTTTACCCATCTGGTGGTTTTACTGCCATATATATATATTATTATTTTTTTCCACTGACTTTTTTCTCTCCCCCCCCCCCCTTTTTATAGGAGGTAAAAAGTTACAAAAACTTTTTTTCAAAGTTTTATATATATATTTTTTAAACTAGTATATTTATGCTACAATAAACTATGGGAACGGGTTCCACATTTTGTTTCAGACGTTTTGATATGTAATATGTTTGTTTTCGGATTACAGCACGCACACAGCAATGTTTTTGGTTGGCATTCGTTTTGGGTCATTTTATTTTTTATGTATATATTTTTATTTTATGATGCAAACTTTTTAAAACTTATTTTTGTAACTATTTTTTTCCTATCTGAGTTCCTCATGCCGTCATATAAGACCGCTGAGGGTCATTCACATTTCCTTTTTTTATTTCATACTTTTCCATAGGAGCTGCATCCATGGGAGCCCCAGTTACAGGGGCAACATCCCCTGTAGTGACAATAGTCCCTGGCAGAGCTGATCAGGGGTCTTCTAGGCCATACCCTGCAGCTCTGCTGTACCAGAGGGCACCCAGCAGTCACATGATCACCAGGTCGTATAGTACAAATAATACTTTCACTCTAGTACATAGTGCTATGTAGTCTGGAAATGAGAAGTCAGAAGTTGTTAGAAATCACTCTTGCCTTCTCCTCCGGGTCCTCAGCTGTGTCTGACAGCTGAGAACACAACATGCTCCTACTTGATTGCAGCACAGAGGTTTTAATCCCAAGCCATGCTTCTCCTATCAGCCAGCATTAAAGCCCAGGACCAAGCGCCGAACATTCCCCGCGCTTTGTCCTTAAAGAGAACACTGTGGCTGGCACTATTTGTGGGGGCGCTCTGGCACTATTTGTGGGGGCGCTCTAGCCCATTTTCTGGCTTAGGACCCTGCTCTAGTAAAGTGCCCAGATAAATCATATATAGAATATGTGGATACACTGTATATTTCTTTCCAGGATAGATAGTGCCACCCAATGTCAGAGTTCAGGAAATACCAAATACGTATTAATAAGGGCCCATTCACATCAGTGTTGAACCTCCATTACTAGAGATGAGCGAACCTACTCGACCACGCCCCTTTTTCGCCCGAGCTCCGCGATTTTCGAGTACTTCCGTACTCGGGCGAAAAGATTCGGGGGGCGTCGGGGGGGGGGTTGCAGCGAGCAGTGGGGGGGAGGGAGAGAGAGAGGGCTCCCCCCTGTTCCGCGCTGCTACCCCCTGCTCCGCCACGCCTCCCCCCGGCGCTCCCCGAATCTTTTCACCCGAGTAGTGAAGTACTCGAAAATCGCGGTGCTCGATCGAATAATTACTCGAAACGAGTACGTTCGCTCATCTCTATCCATTACTGATTTCCACACAAAAAAAAAACCATGCAGCACTATTTCATCCTGTCAAATCCAAAATAGACCCCCCGTTATAGTCAATGGGGTTCATTCAGTGCCAGTCGTTTACTTCATATAACAATCACTTCGGCCAGGGGTTTCTCGAATGGAGCAGGAAAACGCCCCCCCCCCCCATGTAGATGTGAACAAGGCCTATATAATGCCATACTGTCACAATGTCAGGCTTCATCTCTGACACTGGCAGTAGCACTAGTGAACTGGTGTATTATTTCCGTGTGTGTCCCCTTATGGTATGTTTACACGGAGCGGAAATGCTGGGAATGTCCACAGGGGGAAATTCCGTGGCAAATTTCACAGCATTTCTGCATCCTAAACAGAGTCAAAATCCATACAAATTGGTGCGGATTGTGACTTCGCTGTACCCGCAGCTGATTTCAGAAGTTACAGCCCTCGCCTCCCAAGTATTTGGCTGTTAGTGCATACCTTCACCCGGTACCTGACTGCCTGTACTACATGCCGCTGGTCAGGTGATGCGGAAGAGCCATCAGCAGACCGGCAGCACTACACTCACTAGAGGCCGCCGGGGGCCTGGTGAAGACTGCGGAGGTAAGAGGGAGCATGGGATCTTCTGTGAAATCAGCTGCAGAAGCACAGCAGATTACAAGTCAAAATCTGCAACAATTTGTACGGATTTTGACTCTGTTTCGGATGCGGAAATTCTGCAAAATTTGCAGCGGAAATTCCGCAATATTTCTGCTACCTGCAAACATACCCTTAGGCTACATGCACACAAGCACAAATCTTGCGTGAGTTTTGTGCGTTGCAAGACACACAAAAGTTGCGCAAATGTGAACTCCATTCTTGTCAAAGGAATTATTCATATGAACAATTTTATCCCTCACAGCAATGCTGCAAGGTCAAAAATTGCTGCATGTTCTAATTTTTGGTGTTTTCTCGGAACGCATCACCCATTGTTTTCAATAGGACCCTTAAAGACGTCACATGGCACTCGCATGCCGTGAGATGTGATATTTCCTATTGAAACCAATGGAAAGCCAGCACTCGATGAATGGCTGTGATTGATTCATCGAGCGTTGGCTGTGATTGGCTAAACATCAGCCAATCAGAAGCAGCACTTCCAGGAGGGAGGGATTTTTCAATCCCCTTCCAGAAGAGAAGAAGAAGAATAGTGCCGGGAAGATGACTCGGGCGGGCTGACAGCATGCTTGTCACATACTACAAAACATCGCATGTGTGAATTAATCCATTGGAAAGCATGGGCTGAACGAACACGCGATTTGTCGCCTGTGTGAACGAGGCCTTAGGTAGATGTCTACCACCTCCTACTTATTTAGCACACATATATTGCCCAACACTACACAGATTATCATCACTCGTATTGGTGCTCACAATCTAAATCCACCTATTACTATGTTTTTGTAGTGTGGAAGGAAACCCCCACAAACACAGAGGGAACATACCAACTCTATGCAAATGTTGCCGGTACTATTGTACCTTGACGCCCCCGGAAGCTAGGGGTTTGACAAGACTTGCATAGAGGAAACACCCCTATCACACCCCTAGCTGAATTATAGAAGGTCCTAGCAGCATGTCCATTGATGTTGTGCCTGGGCTGGAGTGTTAGGGTTTGTTTTCCAGTTAGGCTTACATTATTAGCTGTAGATGCAGAAGCCTTTACAGCTATTAATGTAAGCCTAATAGGAAAAGGAACCCTAACCCTCCAGCCCAGGCACACAATCAATACACGTACTGCAGCTGTCCGTGCGCTGCCCTAGTCACAGGCACTTGGGGGATTCATGACGCCACTGCCGGCGCCCCTCTCACAGCCTCGCTGCTGTCGTCCTGCCTTCTCAGAACGGCACTGCCCGCTGTCCTTTGCTGCCACCGCTCACAGCCTCGCTTCTGTTCTCCTGCCATCTTAGAACAGCAAGGCCTGCTGTCCTCTGCCGGTGCCGGCGCTCCCAGCCTTGCCGCTGTGCTCCTGCTGTCTCAGAACGTCAAGGCCCACTGTCCTCTGGCGCTCCATGCCTCGCCGCTGTGCTCCTGCTGTCTCAGAACGACACTTGGGGGATTAAACACCCCCAGCGAATCAGAAGCTGGGGGCATTAGCAAATTTCTTGACAGCTGTATTATGTCGCCACCCCTTACTTCCGGTGGTGACATAATACAACAGTACCAATATTGCCTTTGGTGAGCTGTGAACCCAGGACTGCAGGACTACAGTGCTAACCACTGAGCCACCATGCAGAAAATATAACAGATCTGCTGCTTCACTGTTGTTCATGCCCACATAGTTTACTCCACCCACCTTTTTGAAAATTGCTGAGAAATTATATAAACAAAAAAAGGGCAAAATTATTGTGCAAATACTGCGCTGGGACTTTTCTACCAGAACACTAGCACAAAGCCCCCCTCTCCCGCTTTATTCCTACAGTACAGAAATATTTTTTATAGACCCAAAAAAACTAGACCAAACTGAACAAATCAGTGAGCAGCTTTTGCTTGAAGATTAATAACCTCAACCAACCATTTTTTTTTTAGTTTCTCCTCCTCATTAAAATTCAAGAGGCATTTGTGTTCTCTGGCCCAAGTACAGTTCTTCCCTGCTTTTGTCTACATATGAATAGAGGCTGTTTCACATAAGGGCAGGAGAGCAAAGTTTTCAAATGCAGCATGAATCTGTGAGCAGAGACTACACCCAGACGGCATACAGCTCCACTCCACACTATTTCATTCTGACCAACCTCCAACGTTAGGTACGTATCAAAGCATTCAGACATCCACTGTTGGTAATATGTAGAGGACTTATTTCAATATATTTAATTCCTTAGACCAGTAAAGTTCTGCCCCGACTGCCGTTCAGTATATTCCACCTCTGTCTGCATTGTAATGTGTATAAAATCTGTCAAAAATAATAAACAAATGTAGCTTTTCTGCTGACGTGTAAATCTGCCACATGATTACGCTTTTCTATTTGATTATTTGCGAATTGCAGTAGTTTTCCTTTTTGTGTGTCTTCGTTCATTTTATAGTTTGTTGCCAGCCCACCATTGTACACACCACCCATGGCTTGTTTGTATCCCTCCCTATAAAGCTCATGCAGCCGGTGGTTGTCCTTGGAGTTTTGTTCCTGTTTTAACACATCGCAGCCTGTAAAGTTAGTGAAACTTTGTTGTGTGAAGGTAGTCTTCACTGACTTCTGTTTCTTCGACTTAGATCAGTATGACTAAAGAAGAGAGGTACAATGAAGAATATAGTTATGATAGGATGGCTACTTTAGAGCTTGGGATGCAAGAAAGTAGAAAGTACCAAGCAGATCTGCAATCTTCAGACATCATACACCCATGTGTGAAATATAAAACCTGGATGTTTTCTCTTCTGATTGGGGTAGGTGGTAATAATGGTCTATTATTTATTCATATTCTGCTGTATCCTGTGTTTGTTTGTTTTTTGTCCTTTTTTAATTTTTTACTTTTCAATAAATGACTAATAAATCTTCAGCAGAAAGCTCATACTGCTCACTCATGTGTATGGGAATGTGGGGGGTTGTCACAAATGGAGAAATGTGAGATAAAGTAGTTGTCATGGAGGCAGATATTCCTTGTCAGTGATCAAAGTGGGACATTACACTTAACGCCCTTTTAGACGGGATGACTGTCGGACAAGCGATGCCCGACACTCGTCCCCACACATACTAGCTCCTGAGCACCTGCACAGGAGCTAGTATCGTTAGCTCTCAGCGGACAGGCTGCAGGAGATTTCTCTCTCGCTCCCCCGCCCCTCTCTATTGAGTTAACATAGCGGCTGTTCAGTACTGAATGCCTGCTATTTACACTGAACGATGAGTGAGCAGCTCATCAGCCATCATTTATGCAGCATGGACGATGAGCTGATCACTCATTGTTCAGTGTAAATAGCGGCTGTTCAGTACTGAAAGGCCGCTATGTTAAGTCAATGGAAAGGGGCAGGGGAGCAGGAGGAGTGAAATCTCCTCCAGCCGCCCTGCCCCCCCCCCCCGCTGGCCGCTCTGTGAGCGAGCCAGTGCTACTATCTCTCATGCAGGAGCACAGGAGCGAGGACACACAGGGACGAGTGTCAGGCATCGTTTGTCCGACATTCGCCCCGTGTAAATGGGACCCTAGGGGCTCCTTCCACGGACGAATTTCCGCCGAGTAATACGCGGCGAAAATCCGCCGCGTTGCCCGCAGCTATTAGGTTCTATTGAACCTAATAGCTCAATTCTCACGGTGTGGAATTCCATCGCGGAATTCCGCACCGTGAAATCACCCGACCTCACCCGCGGCATGCTCTATTTGCCGCGGGTGTACGCGCGGACGGCTTCCATTTCAGTCAATGGAAGCCGTCCGTCACGCTATCTTCCGCTGTGGCACAGCAGAAGATAGCGTGAAACCGCTTCCCCGCCCACCGCCAGCTGCGTCATATGACGCTGTGGGCGTGTCATGTGACGCTGTGGGCGTGTCATATGACGCGAACGGCGCGTCACACGCTCTATTTCGCATGCGCGCCGAAGCGTCATGCGGGACGAAAGACGCCGGATCCGAAGGTAAGCATTGGGGTCTCTGGGGGGCGCCGAGACGGGCTTCGCCGCGGAATTCTGGGGCGGAGCCCGTCACGGCCGTGGAAAGCCTGCCTAAGACTCTCCTCAGCCTGGAGGCTATACGCAACAATAGAAAACTACAATGGAGAAAGATTTAGGTGTAATGACCCTTTTACAATGGACTGCATGAGCACTGACGTCACCGCTAAGGTCGTTAGCGCTGTACAGCATTTACACAGAAAGACTTTACCACTGGATCGCGGGCTTCTCGGCAGCTTCTCGCTCAGCGCTTTATGTGAAGTGTGGCATGTTTAGACAGAAGGACAAGCCCGCGATCCACCGATGGTTTGTAAGCTGACTGAAAAGTTAGCATAACAATCTGTGAACACAAAGCGGGTGATTTTCCGCATTAACACTGCACGATTATCGCTCACATTCATTTGTTCGAACGAATTTTGAGTGATATCGTCCCGTGTAAATGGCCATAAGTGTTAATAATGAACATCATGCAATAGCAGTCTGTTGCATCAATAACCAACGTAATATTGTCCTGGATTTGGAAAGGTATGGATTTCCAAAGAAAGTTTTTTAGTTTACTCCTTCGGGCTTCCTGCATGTATTTATTTTTTTGTGACTTTTTTTAGATTGAAAAAAAACCATAAAATTCATGCATTTTTGAAGCAAAATTTCCTTTTCACACATCTTTTACAACTTTTGAATTTATTTTTCTAGTCCTAAACCCAGGGTCTTGACATTCGTCTGGATGTTACTTTAACACACCTCCAAATATCTGGGGGATGTACTGGAAAAGAAGTCTAATCCACGGAGGCTCCGCAATTTATAGGGTTTAAAGGGGTATTCCCATCTCTGGAATCTTATTTCAGTGTGCTCGAAATCACAAAACAGTGTTCTCACCCAGAAGATGTTTATGTCCAAAATGTTGGAAAAAAATAGCAAAGGAAGTTTGCACACGTCTTTCATCTAAATCTGATGGCCGGTATCTCAGGAGCGCATGCGCACTAGCTTTTGGCCACCAGCTACTGTTGCTATTTCTTTCCATAGAAGGGGTGGTGTGGTTTGCTGGCAGTGAGCAGTAAGCAACCAGAGGGCAGAGGAATCAGTAGCTGCAATATCTGGAGAATGGAGCATAAACATTTTATGGGTGAGTGCATTGTTTTGTAATTTTTGGAATACATTGAATTAGGGTTTACCACAGGACACAATCGCAGGTCTTGTGGAGTGTCATATCTCAATGATCAGAGGACATACACAATATTAACCCCTTAAGGACATGGCCTATTTTGGGCTTAAGGACGCAACGATTTTTGGCGGATTTTCATCTCCATTTTTCAAAAACCATAACTTTTTTATTTTTCCGTCAACGCGGCTGTATAAGGGCTTGTTTTTTGCGTGGCGAGCTGTAGTTTTTATCCGTGCCACTTTTGGGTACATAGACTATATCGTAAACAGGGAGAGAAAACGCATCAATTCTGCCATAATTTTTTTTTTCTTTACAGCGTTAATTATGCAGCATAAATGACACAATACATTTTTTTCTGCGAGTCGGTTTACAACGATACCAAAATTCTTATATTTTTTTTAGGTTTTTCCACTTTTTTGTACTTTTTTTATGCTAATATTAGAAAAAGCACAAAAAGGTTTTTTTTTTACATTTTTCTTTTCTTTTTTTTTTTACACTATTTGAGTCCCTCTGAGGGACTTGCAGCACAGCACTTATGACCGCTGTGATAAGGCATGGCAGGGCTACTGCCCTGCCATGCCTTATCGCTTCTACAGCGATCATAGGCATTGGCACTACCGGACGCCAGTGTCTGGCGTCCTGTTGCCATGGCGACAGGTCGGGCTCTCGCGATAACATCGTGAGAGCCGGCTGGAGACACAGAGGGAGCGCGCTCCCTCTGTGAACTCTTTCCCTGCCGCAATCTACTTAGATCGCGGCAGGGAAGGGGTTAACAGCGGGGGCGCATCTCCGATGCCCCCCCACTGTTGCAGTGGGAGGCCCTCTATCATTGACAGCCAACTCCCGCTGCGGGATAGCACGAGATCAGTCATGATCTCGCGCTTTCCCGATGACGTTAGGGTACGTCATTTTGCGGGAAGTACCAGCCTGCCATGACGTACCCTTACGTCATGTGGCGGGAAGGGGTTAAGCAGATAGTTTTAATTTTATGGCTGTTTTTGCTTTGTCCAAACCACACATCTAGCTTTTAGTTAGTATTTTTAGCTACTCGGTCATACTATCCAATATTTTTGTATTGTTATTTTGTTGCAGAGTTGTCTTCTTGCCACATCAGGATTTTCCATTTACCTCGGAAATGTATTCCCTTCAGAAATGGACTACTTGAGATGTGCAGCAGGGTCTGTAAGTATGACTAATATTAAGTAACATACAATGTTTCAGTACTGGTGCATTATGTCTCTACCGGAACTAGGGGTGGAGACCAGGGCAGAGTGACAGGGAACACCCACATAACGCTCCCCGGGTTAGGGATAGTTTTAGGGATGTGCTCAACTCCAGCGCTGTCCTGTCGGGCTCTGGCACGGATTTACAGCCTCTGTTCTGCTGTAGCGCATGGCGAGTGGTGGGGAGTGGCTTAAGCTGTGCCGGCGGAGGACATAAGAGATACCTGCACTGATGGGAGGCCGGCAGGGAGAGTCAGACCGGGGAACGGACAGCGCTAGACCAGAGAGGTGAGAAGCCAGAGCGCCAGGGACTGTGACAGGTGCCGGGAGGACTGGAGAGAGATTGCAGTGCTGATGGGAGGCCGCCAGGGAGACTCACAGCGGGGAACTGCACAGTGACAGGAGCCGCCAAGGGAGATGATGTTACAGCGGCAACGATGGGAGATCAGGGGACACTGACAGAAGACAGGAGGGAAAATGACCGGCGGTCAAAGTGACAGCGAGGTCAGGAGGGGAAATACATGGCACGGCACCATAACCACACTGACAGTGCCGCTAGCAATAACAGGGCTAGCAGCGCACAGAGCAGCCCAGCGGGGAGCCTACATGGTAGAACGATGGGTGGAGGTCTCACCTTGCGTCTGGGGAGGAATGGGAGGTAGCCAATCGCCAGCTGTGGGCGTTCCCTATAACTCCACCAGGACAAACCCATTATTTCACCCACAGTTCCGGTGGAGACAAGATGCACCAGTACCCAATGCTTCAACTTTGCACACTTCAACTATAATTGGTATAACAGAAACTTGATGGTTGTGATTTCTGATGATTTGCAGATTATATGCCAGTGTTAAGCAGTGTTGTGCTGGAGTAAGATGCACCAAATTTGTTAGGAGATGCACTCCTCATATTAAATTTGACACATCTTTTTTCAGTCAATGCTTTATCTATGAGCTATAATACATTTGTACAATAAGTTACGCAAAGTTATGGTGTAAATTCTAGTTTATCTGGTGGGTGGGAGGCCATGTGTCCCCTGCTAAGCCCTGCTCACTTTTTGAATCATAAAATCAAAAGGCTGCAAATTGTTTATGCAAAAACATGTGCCACAATTAGCTTTTTTTATGCCAGAAAACTGGGCCAAGTGCTTTGATCATTTCTTCTTGTGTAAAAGGCTCACTCACACAAGAGTATTTTGACTGCGTATTAAGCGTGTATTTTTTACATGTCTAATATGCAGTACACAGCAAATACATATGTAACATGCGTGTTCATTGCATATTTTATGCATTCATAGACCATAATTGGTACGTATTAACCCCTTCATGACATGGCCTATTTTGGGCTTAAGGACGCAACAATTTTTGGCGGATTTTCTTCTCCGTTTATCAAAAGTCATAACTTTTTTATTTTTCCGTCGAAGCGGCCGTATAAGGGCTTGTTTTTTGCGTGGAGAACTGTAGTTTTTATCGGTGCCACTTTTGGGTACATAGACTATATTGTAAAACTTTTTTTTTTTATGATAGCAGGGAGAGAAAACGCATCAATTCTGCCATAGATTTTTTTATTTCTTTTTTACAGCGTTAATCATGCAGCATAAATGACACAATCCTTTTTTCTGCAGGTCGGTACGGTTACAACAATACCAAAATTCTTACATTTTTTTTAGGTTTTCCCACTTTTCTGCAATAAAAACCCTTTTTTTGGAAATCTTTTTTCTATTCTAAATTGCTGCATTCAAAGTCCTGTAACTTTTTTATTTTTTGATGTACAGCGCTCTATGAGGGCTTATTTTTTGCAAGACGAGCTGTAGTTTTTACTGGTACCATTTTGGGGTACATATGGCTTTTTTGATCACTTTTATTGCGTTTTTAGTGAGGCAAAATGCTAAAAATTAGCATTTTGCCTCAGTTTTTTTGCGTTTTTTTTAGCGTTTTTTTCCGTGCACAGTCAAAAGCATGTGCAACTTTTTGTATGCGTCGTTATGGATGTGACAATACCAAATATGTGGGGTTTTTGTTTTTTTTTACCTTTTTTTATGCTAATCTGAGAAAAAGCATAAAAAATGTTTTTTTTTTAACTTTTTTTACATTTTTTTTATTCATTTTTTTAATCTTAGTTTTTTTTACACTGTTTGTGTCCCTCTGAGGGACTTTAACCACTGCCCTGATGATCGCTGTCATAAGGCATGGCAGAGCTACTGCTCTGCCATGCCTTATCGCTTATACAGCGATCTCAGGCATAGGCAATACAGGACGCCAGTGTCTGGCGTCCTGTTACCATGGTGACAGGCCGGGCTCTCGCGATGTTATCGCGAGAGCCGGCCAGAGACACAGAGGGAGTCCGTTCCCTCTGTGAACTCTTTCCCTGCCGCGATCTACTTAGATCGCGGCAGGGAAGGGGTTAACAGCGGGGGGCGCATCTCCAGTGTGACTGACAGCTGGTTCCCGCTGCGGGATAGCGCGGGATCATATGTGATCCCGCGCTATTTCCAGGACGTACGTTTACGTCCTGTTGCGGGAAGTACCAGGCTGCCAGGACGTAAACTTACGCCCTGCAGCGGGAACGGGTTAAGCACCAAAATAGGACATGCGTTTTTTTTCACGTACGTAATACGCAAAGGTCTGAATAGCCTAATGTAAATCAAGGGGCTTTTAGCACTGCAAATTACACGCAAAAAAATATGCACGTATTGCACAGCCTAAGGGCTAATACCCATGGCCGGATTTCTGCGGCGTTTCACCGCAGCTATTAGGTTCTATTGAACCTAATAGCTCAATGTTCACGCTGTGGAATTCGATAGCGGAATTCCGCAGCGTGAAATAATCCACGGCATGTCCTATTTGCCGCGGGAATACGCGCAGCTGTCTTCCATTGTAGTCAATGGAAGCTGGCCTTCACTCTATACTTCTGCCCCTCCCACCTCATGAATAATTCACTGCACTTAATGAGCTTTACCTCATTAAGTGCAGTGGTAAAACCCCATTACATTACCTATGTATAATGCAGACCAAAGATGCTCAGTCTTAAGGCCCACTTAGACACAACGATTATTGCTTAAAATTCGCTCAAAAGATGGCTTTTGAGCGATAATCGCTGTGTGTAACTGCACTGACCCTGTGCAGTTTTTGTTAAGTCATCGCTCATGGTTGTCTTTCAGCATGCTGAAAGACAACGATGAGCCTTATCAGGGATTCACAGGGGGACACAGCTGATAATATTGTTTCGGCTGTACTCCGCACCCTTATGACAGGCTTGGTATGAAGAACAGAGCGGTCCAACTCTGTTCTCCATACCCCTCTCGGAGCACTTGGCTGTATAACACTTTGAGCAGCGAACAGCGGGACACCATGCTTGTCTTCTGCATCCTCCGCTCGGAGCGCTTAGCTGTATAACACCCGGGCGCTCTGAGCAGGGAACAGTTGGATGCAGAAGACAAGCTGGGACACCCCACTTGTCTTCTGCATCCTCCGCTCAGAGCGCTTGGCTGTATAATACCCGGGCGCTCCAAGCGGGAAACCGCTAGATGCAGAAGACAAGCGGCCATGCTTGTCTTCTGTATCCTCCTCTCGGAGCGCAAGGTGATCGCTCAAAGTTTGAGCGATGATCTTGCGCTGTAAACGACACAACGATTATCGCTAAAAGTCCCTCAAAAGACATAATTTGAGTGATAATAATTGTGTCTAAATGGCCCTTTAGACATAGAGAACCATGCTAAAAGTAACGACAGGAAAAGTACATCATGCAACTCTATTATGCAATGTGCAAATAGCATAACATAATTGTATTGTAAAGCAATTGTAGCGCCGCTTTAACTTAGCAATAGCAATGTTAATTAAATTGAATTAATAAAAACTCGCATTGATTTCCATTACTGGTGCTTACATTTAAATTATGAACAAAATAACTAACTTCATAGTCGATAACGGTCACCTCGCAGTTGTCCGATTGAGCTAAAATTTTGCACACATTGTTTTTTTGTTGATTGGAATGAGATGGGGGGGGGGCACTAAACTTTTAGAAAGTTGAAAAATAAGAGTGTGTATATATATATATATATATATATATATATTAGTGTTACATTGGTTAGTTGTTACTTACTTTCTGAAACTTGTGGCCCCTTTCTCCTTAGATGGTCATGTGATCTCAGCTCTACTTGGGACTCTGCTGTCTAAAACTAGTCTGTTTCTCAGTGTGAAAGATGCTATTATGTGAGCCTACCACAGACATTTCCTAGAGGGACACAAGAGGCACTCCTGTCACAGCTACTTAAGATGATCACACAGCTCCTGCCACACAGTTATAATAGAGGAGATTACAGCTCATCCTCCTGACTGTATGATTAGGGTCTGTAACTTATTTAGGTGAATATAGAAGGTAATGATTAACCTATCCCTCTAGCAGGCAGAAAATAGTGTAGCCTCTAGCTAATGCTGTTCTGATGCATTATGGGATTGGTGTGAAACCAAAAATCCCACTGTCAAGATGGTGCCTGACAAGTATCAGACAGGAGGCTAAACTGCATGGAAGTGGCTGCATTACTCAGTGGAGACTTCTTGAATGTGACAGTCAGGTGAGGGGGGGGCGTGGATATAAAAATATGTTTGTGCTGGAGTGGCCCTTTTAAAGACGTTGTCCGAGATCAGAAAACGGAAAGGTTTTGCAGCTCAGCCTCTCAAGTTTACACATTTTAACGTATAGATATCAAGTAATGTAAACATAAATGTCTTTGGCCTCCTGCAAATGGGCGGAAATTTCACGGCGGGATTTCCCGCAGTATTTCTCCCTGTGCCCGCTGCCATAGGATTGCATTATCTAATGCAATCCTATGCACACAGCCACGATTTGTCCGCGTGAAAACACGTGCAGAAAAAAGATCGCGGCATGTCCTATTTCTGTGTGGGTCTTGCAGAGCCCCGCACAGAAACGTCACTAGTGACGCGCCGGCTCCGCTCTGCGCATGCACCGGTTGGACAGGAGCCGGCACATAGCAGAGTGGAAAGACGCCGGGAGCAACTAAACCACAGCGGTCACTGCAGGGGCATGGGTAGGATCCCACTGCGAGAATTCTCGCAGCGGGATTCGACCTGGCCATCTGCAGGCGGCCTTTCCTAGAGACTGTAGCAGAAGTAGATATGGAGCATTTCACAGCGATACCACGTGAGGTATATTGTATAATCTAAAACAGAATTTGTTGAAGTTCAAGCTTTACATGTGATTACTTTTTTGCATATTGCAGTTTAGACTTAGAGTATAATCTATTCTGTGGATTTATAGGTAATAGAGATGAGCGAACGTACTCGTCCGAGCTTGATACTCGTTCGAGTATCAGCGTGTTCGAGATGCTCGTTACTCGAGACGAGTACCACGCGATGTTCGAGTTACTTTCACTTTCATCTCTGAGACATTAGCGCGCTTTTCTGGCCAATAGAAAGACAGGGAAGGCATTACAACTTCCCCCTGTGACGTTCAAGCCCTATACCAGCCCCCTGCAGTGAGTGGCTGGCGAGATCAGGTGTCACCCGAGTATATAAATCGGCCCTCCCGCGGCTCACCACAGATGCATTCTGACAGAGATCAGGGAAAGTGCTGCTGGTGCCGGAGCTGCTATAGGGAGAGCGTTAGGAGTTATTTTAGGCTTCAAGAACCCCAACGGTCCTTCTTAGGGCCACATCTGACCGTGTGCAGTACTGTTGAGGCTGCTTTTAGCAGTGTTGCACAATTTTTTTTTTGTATATCGGGCGTGCAGAGCATTGCGTCCGCAGTCTGCAGTCATTGTACAGAGTATAGGGCCAGTACTGGTGAGGCAGGGAAAGAGATATTCAGGCTATATAGCCAGTGGGCTTTTTCCAAAAAATTGGGGAAAAATACTATATTTGGGCTGCCTGTGACCGTCTTCAGTTTACTGCGTATCTGCTGGGGGTAGTAGTCCTAATTAATACGCAGCTAAGCGTTACAGCAGGCTTGCGCAAAATTGTTTCCTGGATCTGCTGTCTCTGTTACATCAGCGCCGTCATCCTGCCAGAGGGAAACAGTATACATAATATACGCTGCCTACAGTATCTATCTGCTGGGGGTAGTAGTCCTAATTAATACACAGCTAAGCGTTACAGCAGGCTTGCGCAAAATTGTTTCCTGGATCTGCTGTCTCTGTTACATGATCACCGTCATCCCGCCAGAGGGAAAGAGTATACATAATATTATACGTTGCCTACAGTATCTATCTGCTGGGGGTAGTAGTCCTAATTAATACGCAGCTAAGCGTTACAGCAGGCTTGCGCAAAATTGTTTCCTGGATCTGCTGTCTCTGTTACATGATCGCCGTCATCCCGCCAGAGAGAAAGAGTATACATAATATTATACGCTGCCTACAATATCTATCTGCTGGGGGTAGTAGTCCTAATTAATACGCAGCTAAGCGTTACAGCAGGCTTGCGCAAAATTGTTTCCTGGATCTGCTGTCTCTGTTACATGATCGCCGTCATCCCGCCAGAGGGAAAGATTATACATAATATTATACGCTGCCTACAGTATCTATCTGCTGGGGGTAGTAGTCCTAATTAATATGCAGCTAAGCATTACAGCAGGCTTGCGCAAAATTGTTTCCTGGATCTGCTGTCTCTGTTACATGATCGCCGTCATCCCACCAGAGGGAAAGAGTATACATAATATTATACGCTGCCTACAGTATCTGTCTGCTGTATCAGCTCAGCATTTAAAAAAAATAGAAGCAAAATACTTAAGGCCTACTACTGGCCTTTGGCCACTTGACTGCTTCTGCGCTGTGAATTCCACTAGCTCAGTCATACACACCTACGTCTCACTACAGGCGTGCGCAAAATTGTTTCCTGGCTCTGCTGTGCGTTCCATAAGGGAAGTCAGCCTCCAACCACAGGCCAATAAGCGGCACATTTAATTACAGCGTTCTGTTTCTGCACTACTGGTAATACAGCATGCTGAGGGGTAGGGGTAGGCCTAGAGGACGTGGACACGGGCGAGGACGCGGAGGCCCAAGTCAGGGTGTGGGCACAGGCCGAGCTCCTGATCCAGGTGTATCGCAGCCGACTGCTGCGGGATTAGGAGAGAGGCACGTTTCTGGCGTCCCCACATTCATCTCACAATTAATGGGTCCACGCGGTAGACCTTTATTAGAAAATGAGCAGTGTGAGCAGGTCCTGTCGTGGATGGCAGAAAGTGCATCCAGCAATCTATCGACCACCCAGAATTCTGCGCCGTCCACTGCTGCAACTCTGAATCCTCTGGCTGCTGCTCCTCCTTCCTCCCAGCCTCCTCACTCCATTACAATGACACATTCTGAGGAGCAGGCAGACTCCCAGGAACTGTTCTCGGGCCCCTGCCCAGAATGGGCAGCAATGGTCCCGAATCCTCTCCCACTGGAGGAGTTGGTCGTGAGGCCTACTGAGGACAGGTCTTCAGAGGGGGAGGCAAGTGCAGCAGCAGGGCAGGTTGGAAGAGGCAGTGCGGTGGCCAGGGGTAGAGGCAGGGCCAGACCGAATAATCCACCGTTTCCCAAAGCACCCCCTAGCGCCATGCCACCCTGCAGAGGCCGAGGTGCTCAAAGGTCTGGCAGTTTTTCACTGAGAGTGCAGACGACCGACGAACAGTGGTGTGCAACCTTTGTCGCGCCAAGATCAGCCGGGGAGCCACCACCACCAGCCTCACCACCACCAGCATGCGCAGACATTTGATGGCCAAGCACCCCACAAGGTGGGACGAAGGCCGTTCACTGCCTCCGGTTTGCACCGCTGCCTCTCCCCCTGTGCCCCAACCTGCCACTGAGATCCAACCCCCCTCTCAGGACACAGGCACTACCGTCTCCTGGCCTGCACCCACACCCTCACCTCCGCTGTGCTTGGCCCCATCCACCAATGTCTCTCAGCGCACCGTCCAGCTGTTGCTAGCGCAAGTGTTGGAGCGCAAGCGCAAGTACGCCACCACGCACCCGCACGCTCAAGTGTTAAACGTGCACATAGCCAAATTTATCAGCCTGGAGATGCTGCCGTATAGGGTTGTGGAAACGGAGGCTTTCAAAGGTATGATGGCGGCGGCGGCCCCGCACTACTCAGTTCCCAGTCGCCACTACTTTTCCCGATGTGCCGTCCCAGCCCTGCACGAACACGTCTCCCGCAACATTGTACGCGCCCTCACCAACGCGGTTACTGGCAAGGTCCACTTAACAACGGACACGTGGACAAGCACAGGCGGGCAGGGCCACTATATCTCCCTGACGGCACATTGGGTGAATTTAGTGGAGGCTGGGACAGAGTCAGAGCCTGGGACCGCTCACGTCCTACCCACCCCCAGAATTGCGGGCCCCAGCTCGGTGGTGGTATCTGCGGCGGTGTAAGCTTCCTCCATTCAACCACCCTCCTCCTCCTCCTCCGACGCAACCTCTGTCTCGCAATCAAGATGTGTCAGCAGCAGCACGTCGTCAGCAGTCGGTGTCGCGCGTCGTGGCAGCACAGCGGTGGGCAAGCGTCAGCAGGCCGTGCTGAAACTACTCAGCTTAGGAGAGAAGAGGCACACGGCCCACGAACTGCTGCAGGGTCTGACAGAGCAGACCGACCGCTGGCTTGCGCCGCTGAGCCTCCAACTGGGCATGGTCATGTGTGACAACGGCCGTAACCTGGTGGCGGCTCTGCAGCTCGGCAGCCTCACGCACGTGCCATGCCTGGCCCACGTCTTTAATTTGGTGGTTCAGCGCTTTCTGAAAAGCTACCCACGCTTGTCAGACCTGCTCGGAAAGGTGCGCCGGCTCTGCGCACATTTCCGCAAGTCCCACACGGACGCTGCCACCCTGCGCACCCTGCAACATCGGTTTCATCTGCCAGTGCACCGTGCCCACACGGTGGAACTCTATGCTCCACATGTTGGCCAGGCTCTATGAGCAGCGTAGAGCTATAGTGGAATACCAACTCCAACATGGGCAGCGCAGTGGGAGTCAGCCTCCTCAATTCTTTACAGAAGAGTGGGCCTGGTTGGCAGACATCTGCCAGGTCCTTGGAAACTTTGAGGAGTCTACCCAGATGGTGAGCGGCGATGCTGCAATCATTAGCGTCACCATTCCTCTGCTATGCCTCTTGAGAAGTTCCCTGCAAAGCATAAAGGCAGACGCTTTGCACTCGGAAACAGAGGCGGGGGAAGACAGTATGTCGCTGGATAGTCAGAGCACCCTCCTGTCTATATCTCAGCGCGTTGAGGAGGAGGGGGAGGAGCATGAGGAGGAGGGGAAAGAGACAGCTTGGCCCACTGCTGAGGGTACCCATGCTGCTTGCCTGTCATCCTTTCAGCGTATATGGCCGGAGGAGGAGGAGGAGGATCCTGAAAGTGATCTTCCTAGTGAGGACAGCCATGTGTTGCGTACAGGTACCCTGGCACACATGGCTGACTTCATGTTAGGATGCCTTTCTCTTGAGCCTCGCGTTACACGCATTCTGGCCACTACGGATTACTGGGTGTACACACTGCTCGACCCACGGTATAAGGAGAACCTTTCCACTCTCATACCCGAAGAGGAAAGGGGTTTGAGAGTGATGCTATACCACAAAACCCTGGCGGACAAACTGATGGTAAAATTCCCATCCAACAGCGCTAGTGGCCAAAGACGCAGTTCCGAGGGCCAGGTAGCAGGGGAGGCGTGGAGATCAGGCAGCATGTACAGCACAGGCAGGTGAACACTCTCTAAGGCCTTTGACAGCTTTCTGGCTCCCCAGCAAGACTGTGTCACCACTCCCCAGTCAAGGCTGAGTCGGCTGGAGCACTATAAAAGGATGGTGAGGGAGTACGTAGCCGATTGCAGCACCGTCCTCGGTGACGCCTCTGCCCCCTACAACTACTGGGTGTTGAAGCTGGACTCGTGGCCTGAACTCGCGCTGTATGCCCTGGAGGTGCTTGCTTGTCCTGCGGCTAGCGTCTTGTCAGAGAGGGTGTTTAGTGCGGCTGGGGGAATCATCACAGATAAGCGTACCCGCCTGTAGACTTCCCCAGACTTCTCTTCTCCACCAGCGGACAGCAGCGATACCTAAACAATACGTAGGCTGCACCCGCGGATGGAAGCATTGTTCTCTATCACCATCAAAAACGTGGACCTTTTAGCTTCATCAATCCGTGTATAATATTCATCCTCCTCCTCCTGCTCCTCCTCCTGAAACCTGACGTAATCACGCTGAACGGGCAATTTTTCTTAGGCCCACAAGGCTCAGTCATATAATTTTTGTAAACAATTTTTATACGTTTCAATGCTCATTAAAGCGTTGAAACTTGCACCTGAACCAATTTTTATTTTAACTGGGCTGCCTCCAGGCCTAGTTACAAATTAAGCCACATTAACCAAAGCGATTAATGGGTTTCACCTGCCCTCTTGGTTGGGCATGGGCAATTTTTCTGACGTACATTAGTACTGTTGGTGCACCAATTTTTGGGGGCCCTCGCCTACAGTGTAATCCAATTAATTTTTTGCCCACCTGCATTAAAGCTGACGTTACATCAGCTGTGCTGGGCACTGCAATGGGATATATTTATGTACCGCCGGTGGGTTCCAGGGAGCCACCCATGCTGTGGGTCCACAGGGAGTTGTAACTGCATGTGTCCACTTCTAAAGAACCCCAGTCTGACTGGGGCATGCAGTGTGGGCCGAAGCCCACCTGCATTTAATCGGACGTTACCTCAGCTGTGATGGGCACTGCAATGGGATATATTTATGTACAGCTGGTGGGTTCCAGGGAGCCACCCATGCTGTGGGTGCACACGGAATTCCCATTGCGGAGTTGTACCTGCCTGTGACTATTTATAAAAAAACGCGGTCTGACTGGGGCATGCAGACACCTTGACAGAATGAATAGTGTGTGGCACATAGGTTCCCCATTGCTATGCCCACGTGTGCAGCTCCTGATGGCGGTGGCACAGGATTATATTTCTCATTGCTTCTGTACAGCATTGTGGGCTATCGCCCCGCCCCTTTTAAAGAGGGTCGCTGCCTAGCCGTGCCAACCCTCTGCAGTGTGTGCCTGCGGTTCCTCCTCATGACAGACGCACTTATAAATAGACATGAGGGTGGTGTGGCATGAGTGCAGCTGAAGGCTGCGCAGGGACACTTTGGTGTGCGCTGTGGGCACTGCGTTGTGCGGGGGGGGGGGGGGGGGCAGCATGTAACCCAGGAGAAGTGGCAGCGGAGTGTCATGCAGGCAGTGATTGTGCTTTGTTGGAGGTAGTGTGGTGCTTAGCTAAGGTATGCATTGCTAATGAGGGCTTTTCAGAAGTAAAAGTTGTTGGGAGGGGGGGGGCCCACTCTTGCCACTATTGTGGCTTAATAGTGGGATCTGGGAACTTGAGATGCAGCCCAACATGTAGCCCCTCGCCTGCCCTATCCGTTGCTGTGTCGTTCCCATCACTTTCTTGAATTGCCCCGATTTTCACAAATGGAAACCTTAGCGAGCATCGGCGATATACAAAAATGCTCGAGTCGCCCATTGACTTCAATGGGGTTCGTTACTCGAAACGAACCCTCGAGCATCGCGAAAATTTCGTGCCGAGTAACGAGCACCCGAGCATTTTGGTGCTCGCTCATCTCTAATAGGTAACTGATAAGGTTCTTGTTTTATTCACAGTGTCTACCTTCCGCTGTTGTACATTTTGCAGTCCTGAAAACCAAAGACAATGTTGTAAGTAATTTTCTACACATCTTAGCTTTTTTTCCTTAATCTTTAGTGTAAAGTGCTATTCCTATCTTAATGCATCTCTAATGTTTCAGAGAGTTTATGCTCATCTAATAGTCTGCGTGTGTTTCATCAATTTTGTAATATACTTTCTTTATTTTTTTGGTTTTGCCACTGTAAATGAAGTCTGGAATGCAGCCCCTCTGCAATCCCATGCCTGTCATTATGCTTTCAGCTTCTCTAGCAACTAGAACCTTAGAACATCTTCTTGGCAGTTGGGGAGGGGATATGTTCACAGGCTTAGCTTCCCTGAACTCATATAGCTCTCAGATCTGCAGTCAGTGTGTACACAATCCCTGCCTGATGTTATACTTACCTAATATAGTATGTTCACTTATCTTTGTTGTAGGCATTATGGGGGAAATTTATTAAGACCAGTATTTCAAAAGATAACTGATTGTGGCACTTACCAGCGGCTGTCAGAAACAGCTGATGGCCACTGGGTATAGAACGGACTCAGCTCCCCAGCTTGCTCCATACACCCTTCACGACCACTTAGGAAGCTGTTAAAAGGGTTATACCACAAAAGATACTTATCACTTATCCATAGGATATATGCTAAAAGTTTTATCAAGGGGGTTTTACTGCTAAGACCCCACCTATCCCAGGAACGGGGGCCCCGTGTCCCCCTCTTTTCATGACAACAGGCTCACCTGCAATGATGTGGAGAATGATTGCAGTGGCAGTTGTACATGTGCAGCACCACTCCATTAATTTCAATGGAGCTGACAGAAATGCCCAAGTACAAGAGCCCGGCAGGCACATTAAAAATGAATGTAGTGGCACCATGCATGCGTGACCACTGCTCCATTCTATCTCCTGCTCATTGATCACCTATCCATAGATTCACGCCTTGCATAGTCAATTTTGGCGCAACACCTTTAAGAACAGTTTCAGTGAATGAACTGTGCCTGGGAACAAAAGAGAATGCGACCTGTTTGATCTGTGCTGAATCTTCGTATACATGGGTGTGAGTATGCCTAAAGCCACTTTCACATGAGCGTATTTTAACACGTCCATAATATGGATCTGTAATACAGACATGTTACAGATGACATTGCAAATGTGTGTCATCAGTATTTCATTATCTGAACAGTATTTGCCTCTTTAATTGCTGTCGTTGGTTTTATTTTCTACTGGGCAAATGCTGATCTGTATTTGTCAGGGTGGATTCAGATGAGCCGATATACGGTGTCCTCATCTGCAGGGGGGGAGGATGGAAGAGCCAGGAGCAGGAACTGAGCTCCCGCCCCCTCTCTGCCTCCTCTCCGCCCCTCTGCACTATTTGCAATGAAGAGAGGCAGGACAGGGGTGGGGCTAATTCTCGGAATTTAGCCCCACCTCCTTTTATTGCAAATAGTGGGGAGGGGGTGGAGAGGAGGCAGAGAGGGGGCGGGAGCTCAGCACTGCTCCTGGCTCTTCCATCCTCCCCCCCTGCAGATGAGGACACCGTATATCGGCTCGGTGTGAAAACCGAGCCGATATACGGTCGTCTGAATCCACCCTCACATAGAAAAAATACCAATAAATGCAAATATGGAAGCATAAACGGACAAGTGCAGTGCACGCTGCATTACTAAAACATGGTCATGGAAAATACACCCATGTAAATAGATACATAGATTTTCATTGGCTCCGTATTACCGTCAGCAAAACCTAGAAGAAATACGGAGTAGAAAGACGCTTATCTGACCTCAGCCTAATGCAGACCATGGATGGACTGGTAGTTTGGCCGATATGACTGACAACAGTCACCTATATCAATTAGTGTGCCTATTTCCTGGACCATGATACCAGTGAAAATATTTACCATATTTGTGTTTTGCAGAGCAGATCCCACTGTATGGCTTTGGCTTATTTTCTATAGATTTTAAAGATTTAACGTTTATATTCTTTTTAAAATATCTTCTAGATATCACATTACCAGATCTTATTTGTGTCCACCTTTTCCATCACTACCACCTGTCTTATATGGTTTGGATGTAAACTCGCAATTAATCCAACAGCAATAAATGTAAGTAACAAATGGGATTATAACCTCACCCTTTGCGGTGAAGAAAAAACTTTTATCGTGTAGATGCATACGGCGGGGATAATCGGATTATAATAGTAATTCATAAAATGCGCGCTACTAGAAGTAATCAAAGCTACAGGAGAATCTATTTAATCTAGCGCCAATGTTAAGAATATTCTCTAGTTGGAAACACAGAATATCTCATAAATCGGAAGAGGCTGCTTGGAATGTTTTGTTGACAAAACATGTCACCTGCCTTATATGAGTGATGATTTTCTTTACAGATCAATTTCAATTTAATTCTTCTTATTCTCATGGAGATTTTTATGGCCACAACAGTTATTGTTTCTGCGCGATCAAGCGTAGACTGTTGCCCAGTCAAAAAGGTAGGTACTAATCATTATTTTTTGTGGTTATTGTAATTCTAGTCTTTAAAGTGTTTGTTATTATTAATATCGGCAGCCTACAGCATATTGCTGAATATCAATACACATATGGTTATAAAACAGTATCAGCGTACCAATTTACTCAATTATTAGGAAATGACAAATCTGCATTTTGAATTCAGACACCCACATGTGGCCTATGGCTACACGGCGACTTTGTTGGCATGACATGAAGATCGTAGTGTTTCACTGCAACATCATATCTAATGATTGTCAATGGGGACTCACATGACTGAGACACGACACTTAGGGCTCCTTTCCACTGGTGATAGCGACATTGCTGCGAGAAAATTGCAATGTTAAAATCGCAACGCTGCAAAATCGCAAGCTTTTGTATTGCGATGCGAGAATCTGTTTTGCCATTTCACTGTATGGGCGACAGAAAAATGCAAAATGCTGAAACAATCCTCCTGCTGCGATTATTAATCCTCACATCGCAGCTTGCCCTTAAACATCGCTAGTGGAAAGGTTGTCATAGAGCAACATGTGTGGGACTTTCCTGCGAGAGCTCGCACATTCGCATCGCACTGAAAACATGCGATTACCTCGCCAGTGGAAAGGAACCCTTACAAAAATTCTGAACCAGTTGGATCTTCAGTCACTAGAGATGAGCGAGTATACTCGTTTTGAGTAATTACTCGATCGAGCACCACGATTTTCGAGTACTTCTGTACTCGGGTGAAAAGATTCGGGGGGCGGGGGAGGCGTGGCGGAGCGGGGGGTAGCAGCGGGGAACAGGGGGGAGCCCTCTCTCTCTTCCTTCTCCCCCCCACTCCCCGCTGCAACCCCCCACTCACCCACGGCACCTCCCGAATCTTTTCGCCCAAGTACAGAAGTACTCAAAAATCGCGGCGCTCGGGCGAAAAAGGGGCGTGGCCGAGTAGGCTCGCTCATCTCTATCAGTCACATGTGACTTTAACCTCATAGACTATAATTTGTGTGCGACTTGCCTGCGATTTGGATGTTTTTTTAATGGCACAATCACAGCTCTAAAACAAATTATGGTCATGGGGCACAGCTTTTTTTGGTTGAGCAACTTTTTGGAGACTCAATGTAGCATGATCAATTTCTTTGTGTAACCTTAGACTTATTAGGCTTATTGTAACTTGTAAAGTGAAGAGAAAAGTGGATGTAGGTTCAGCTGAGAATAGGGTTAGGTATGTACTACTTTGTAACCTATGAATACAAATAGAAGTGTTCTCATTCATTCACAGTAAATGTATATCCTGAGAAGGGTGAAAAAATAGAAATGATAAAGTTGTAGAACATTATTCCTGTAGTGATTATTTATAATGTATTAACCTAATACTGTAAAAATTGTGGATAGGGAATAATTTATTTTTGCAGTGTGGTCCCATTAACCTCTTAGTGACCACCCCATTGCCTTTCTACAACCTGACTTTTTACATCCTTGACGTAAAAACGTGCTTCCTCTGGGGATTAAAACCCTGCTGGCTCTGGATGTGACAGTTACCGGAAGTAGCCGACATCCTGGAGCTGTCAACCCTGGCCGCGGGGCCCCCCTCCCCCCAGTCACGTGATCAACTGTATCCACTAGATACCAGCGATCGCATTTTAGTCAATAGAAAGTAAAAAAAAGTTAGTTTCAGCTCCCCTTATGAATTGGATCCATAAGGGGAGCTTAGAATACTAACCCCCATCCTCCGCAATGTCCCCCGGCGTTCTGCCATATGTCAGTACGTCATGCGCATGCGCAGAGGGCCGGGAGGCTCGAGAAATTTTAAAACTCCCTACTCCCAGCTAGCATAAGTAGCCGAGAGCAGGGAGCTGTCACCGAGAACTGCTGTATGCGGTTCCTGGTCACTTGATCGCTGTTATCCGATGGATAACAGCGATCATGTAAAAGTTTTAAAAAAAGTTTTAAAAAGTGTAAAAAAGCCCTTTTTTTTTGCAGTGTTCTACGCTGCTACAATGCCTCCCCTTCCCTTTTTTTTAAAGCTCCCATAGGAGTCTGTGGGAGTCGTCACCGTTTATAGGTCAAAAGATAGAACCAGCAATATCTTTTTAGCCATGTATATGCATCTGTGCGTATTTCGGGCACGTATTTTTCATTTTTTACGGTGCAACGTTTTTATGTGCCGTATATTCGCCCCCACGAATGATTGCATTAGAAAGCAATGTTTTAGATGGTTGCATAAATCGTATTGGTCGACCGTAAAAACGCGGCATATATGGGCTTGTGTAAATAAAGGCCTAAATGCGTATTCCCTTCTCAGCCATTTATGACTGACATGGAAATATGCTTCTGTATGCCCTGGCCAGGAATATGAAGACCGTCAAGCTGATGGAGTTACACTGTTTCTGTAACTCCCATAAAAGTGAATGGGAGTTACAGAAACAGCATAGCACAGCTAGCTCCTCTGTTTCCGTAATTCCAGACACCTCTTCTGTAAACCTGGGATCAGACATGATGAGGGTCCTGCCTGTTCTAAAGATAGGTGCAGGTCCCACCTCTGGGACCAAGATCTATCAGACATTTATGGCAGATTCAGTTTACACGCCATAAATGTCTGAGATGGATAGTGTTTGTTTTATTTTCTACTTATGTTTAAAACTCTTTTATTTCCTAGGGCACAGCCTGTGGAAGTTCAAGCAATCTATGCAGTGTCCAGTTCCCTTCCCGAATAATAAAGTCCTACTCTGTAAGATCGATCCTTTATGAATGCATTGTACATTTACTAGTAGAAAATAATAATTTTTTCATTTTTTTAGTCTTGGTTTTAACCTCTTAAAGTTCTCTGTTGTTTCGTCTTACTTATTGTTGTATTCAGCGTAAAAAATATATTTTGCAACCTTAAAGTGGTAGACATGTTGTGTGCTTCACTGTAAGGACCACTAAAGTTAACTTTTATTTAAATATTTTTGAAAGTACAGTGGTGCCTTGGGTTAAGAGTTTAATTAATTCAGTGACGGAGCTCTTAACCCAAAACACTCGTAAGTCAAATCAATTTTCCCCATTGAAATGAATGGAAAAGCCATTAATTCATTCCGGATCGCGAAGCTCTCCCACTGATTTCAATGGGGATGGCGTTGCCCATTGAAAACAATAGGACGCTAGCAGCCCCGCAGTGATTTTCGGAGAAGGGCTTTACATATAAGCCCTTCCCTGAAAATCCTTCCTAGCTGTAGTAAAAAAATAAAAAATATATATACTCACCTGTCTGCCAGGGCTCAAGCGCGTCTAGCTGCTTGTTCTCCCTGCACTGCTCTGAAACTTTTCAGCAGGCGTGAATTAAAAATGCAGGGAGAACAAGAGGCGGCTAGACATGCCTGAGCCCCGGCAGCGGCGGACAGGTGAGTATATATTTTTGACCACATCTAGGGATGATTTTCAGGGAAGGACTTATATTTAAAGCCCTTCACCGAAAATCACTGCAGGGGTTGCCGGCAGGCCATTGTTTTCATAGGAGCAAAAGAGCACATTAGAAGTAATTGATTTTTCATCTTCTGTATGCCAGTGAGGTCAATTTTAGGCGTGAGATGGTTATGATAGGTTCCCTTTAAAGAATCACTCCAGTGAAAACACATTTTTCCATTCCAGCTTCCTCACCTGATTGCTGACACACTCTGGAACGCTCCTCTGGGTATTCCAGCCACTTCCCTGCAGTGCAGCCCCCTTATTAGCCATCATTTTGATGCTGAAAGATTTTGGTTTCCCTTTTACATCTATCTCATGATGCATCAGCACATCTATACCATTTCCTTCTGCAGGGGAGGGGAATTAATTATCATTATGTCCTGTAGTCTTCTAAATAAGCTACAGCCCATAAGTATACTGTCAGGAGGGTGATCTATGATCTCCTCTATCACAGCTGTGTGACAGTAGCTGTGTAATCATCAGTAACTGTGATCGGAATGACTATGCCCATCTGCAGCCAGTTTCTGTGTACCAGCATCTTACACACACACAGAAATTGACTAGAAAACAAACACATAACCCCAAGTAGATCTGCGTCGGTCACAACTAAGATCACATGACTATCTGAGGAAAAAGAGGCCATGAGTTTCAGATAGAGAAAAATATTAATCAAGGTAACACTAGCTCACTTATATACTGGGGGGATAGCTACATAATGAATAGGCAAACAGTTTATTTACAATATATATTCATTTTTTATACAATTAAAATGATCTACTTTACTAAATATTTATCCTTATTTTGAATGTTAATTTATAAAAACATGCACAATTTTATTTCTTCATGGAGTTGAACTTGTTCCTATATTTCCCCATTTTACAACATCATTTATGTGCAGCACAGGGTAGATTAATGATAACCGCCAATCACGGCACAGCTTTCATTTTACCAGAAGAAAATACAGAAGGAAAGCTGCGCTGTGATTGGTTGCTAACGAAAATCTAAGGCCTCATGCCCACGGCTGTGGTGGACCCCACTAGCTGAATATCCCAACGGAGTCCACCACGCGGCCCCTCAAAACACCCATACTCACCTCCTGGATCCACCACATGACGCGCCGGCAGTACCGGATAACGTGGCCGGCGGTGGGCGAGGACGCGTGTTCACGTGATACTTCCACTGTGCTACAGCGGAAGTATAGCGTGACGGCCGGCTTCTATTGACTACAATGGAAGCCAGGCACGCGTATTCCCACGGCAATTAGAGCATGCCACGGTTTCTTTCACGCAGCGGAATTCCGCAGCGTGAACATTGAGCTATTAGGTTCAATAGAACATAATAGCCGCGGCATAACGGCCGTGGGCATTAGCCCTAAGGTAGTTTTTCTTTTAGGCTGTTTCATAAATGTATACGTAAATCTCCCCCCATGGTGTCTGAATCCTTACCTGGATTTTCCAGTGTATCAGTGTGTTATTTTTATACTGTGTCTTTTATGTTTTACAGATCGTTGAGGTGGTTGTTGGGATTTCCGCTGTGTTTGGAGGTGTTATTGCATTACACATTGATACCCTGATGTATAGACCCTACCTATATGTTACAATTTTTTGGGTGCTAGCAGCTGTGAGTACGTCATTATTATAGTTGTGCTTCTTGTGTTTGGTTGCATGTTTGGTGTTCATTGTTTTAGTATTTTATACTTTTATGTACATAAGTATAGTAAAATGTCTTTAATCCAGCATCTTCTGGAACACCAAGGTGCTGGATTATTGCAAATGGTGGATCAGACATGTACATACATAGTTCCTTGCTATTTTTGGTGGTGGGTAAAAACATGGACCTTTCACGGTCCTCATATCCATGGACTGTTGGTAGCTTTATTTACTTGCATGTCTACACATTCTGTTCATATTAGATAGGGCAGAGTAGGAGACTTGACATAGCAGATCTTTAGGCCCTCCTTGCTGAGCGAGGCTGAGATATACATGAACTAGAATAACTTGAATAGGCTCATGGGGTTTGGTGTAAAGGTTTGTAGTGGACATTCAGGCTGATTCAATAGTGCATTATTTACATGATGTACAAACCTGGCCAGCTTATAACTACTTGGTACTTACAGCTGAAGACCAGCAGCACAGTTGGAGTATCCATGAAAAGTGATTATGATTAGTAGTGGATCGTGGCTTCCCAAACACAGCATCAGTAGGCCATGGGTGGGTGTAGACTTGGGGTTCCTAAGGGAATGCCAAAAAACATCCATACATGTGCCATGGTAATCTTTACCACCCAGCTCTCTTCCTCTCACATTGCCCGTTTGTCAGCGCCAGCTAGCACTCATGCTTCCAGTCTAGTGGTACATTGTTTAGTATCTATTGTTAGGGGCAGTTGTGGGCCTCCCGAGTTTTGGGATCCTGTGATCACTGTGACCTCTATAACTACGGCCCTGTTATTACCCAAATAGATAATTACTAGCTGTCTATGTGTCTGTCGAGGAAATCTGATAGCTAACAGAGGGAAAGGGGGCAGTGTAGCGTGAACTAGCAGGTTTGTAGATTGGCATCGAGTTCCTGTACAATTAACATTGTGGACTAAGAACACCACAGTCTTTATTCTTTGGTGTCATGTAAAATAGGAAGTATGATCACTTTATGTTAATATTGTTCAGCCCTATTTAGTGTTGCTATAGAAATCCGTACTAAACATTGCTAGATCTTGGTCCTAAGGATAGGCTAATAGTTTACGACTGGACAAGCCTTTTAGATTTGTTTCAAAGTTTGCATGCCTGTTTATAATCCTTCATACTTGGAAAATATGAACCAATCTATTAATTACTTAGGTGTGGTTATGAAACAGCCATAAATCTTTCCATAAAACATCTTGTAATATGATCGTTCATTCATGTTTTTTAAAAATATGGGAAATGTGTCTTCTGGCATTTTCAGATAGAAGTATCTTTGACACATGTTGAAAAGATTTAAGACTGTCATATAAGCCCACATGGTCAAACCTTACTTAGGCCGCCTGCAGACGGCCAGATCGGATCCGGCAGCGAGAATTCTCGCCGCGGGACCCGACCCAAGCGCCTGCAGAGAGCAGCGCGTACTCACCCATGCATGCGCAGGCCGGAGCAGACGGCGGGTGAGTGACGTTTCTGTGCGGGGCTCTGCGAATAGAACATGCCGCGGTTTGTTTGCCGGCCAAACTGCGTCCGTCTGCATAGGATTGCGTTTGTTAACGCAATTCTATGCAGGCTTTCAGTGGCGGAAATCCCGCGGGAAATCCCACCGCGGAATTTCCGCCCGTCTGCAGGCGGCCTTACTCATATATAGGGTCATGATTATTTTAGTGCCCTTTTAAAAAGGCTGCATGTTCTAGGTATGTTTTTTTCCCCACATATTTTCCCAATACATTCCTTTTACAGTAGAAAAAAATCCTGAAAAAATGTCAGAAATGTGTGACCAAAAATACTTGTAAAAAAAAGCATGGGACTTTCATGTCATTTTTGAAAAGCCCCCAAAAACTGTGTGAAGGAAGCCTTTGGGTGGTTTCACACATAGAGTTTTTAGAAATAAAATGTATACTTTTCCTGGTGTTCTTTTTGGCAAAAAAACACTGTGGCCAGTTGATTGCTATAGGTCCATAATATACTTTTTAGTGTTTTTCCTTACTTTGGATGCTTTTTTTCTAGCATTTCTATTGAAATGCAGCATGCTCTTGTAGGTTTGGTAACTATTTTTTTCCAAGCGTTTTCTCTTTGACCTCACTATAAAAAGAAAACCCCGAAAAAAAAGGTGTGTATGTGTTCCAAAAAAAAAAAGAAGAAACCCAAAAATGCTTGTAAAAAATCTGCATAATTTTAGGCTTTTTTTTACATGCCTCAATAATTGCACTAAAAAATTGTGTTTGAGAGCAAACTTACTGTAGTTTCACATACAACTTTTTTCAGATAAAGGCTACTGGAGTGTTTGTTCCAGTTTTTTTATTCAAAGCCAAAAGTGGATCTACCAGGAAGTAGAAGTCCATCCTTTGTTTCCCACTCCTTTTGTATCTAGTTTTGGCTTTGGCTAAAAGAAACTGCATTAAAACATGCTACAAAAATTGTATCAGTTTTCCAAAAAATGTGGTGTGTGAAAATACTCTAAAGCTACTTTCACATTGTGTTTTTGTGATCCATATAGCTTATACGCCAGGAAGGCTCAATTTGAATGAATCCATTTCACATTGCAGTGTACTGGGCGGTTCTCTAGTGACACTGGCGTCATGGCTTTCAGTTGTACGGTATCCTTGATGGGTATTGTAAAACTGTAATGATCATATTGACGTAACTATTATGTTCTGTTCGTCTTTTCCCAGTTACTTCCCTTTTTTATGTTGCTGATTACTGGACAGAATGTGCTACTTTGTACTAATCATACTATACTAATCAGAAAATAATGCCATTTGAGCCATACAAAAGAGAATGAACATAAGCCTGAACAGATAAGCATAACATATAGATTTTATATATATTATTCCATCTCTCTTATTTGCATATATATTTTACGCATTCCAGTACATTAGCCTATGCAATGCATGACATATTAATGAACTACAGTTTGAATGAAGGACATCAGATGTTTCTCTAATCTCACCTGGTCATGCTGGAATGTGGCTATGATTGCCCTCCTCATACTTATTACACGGTGCCCATGCAGGATCGGAGCTATAACAGTATGTCAAAGAGCAGGACTGCACCTCACAACATTTCTATGTAAGGCTGAGTACAGACACAACAGATAATTTCTGCTGTGAATTTGGCCTTAAATTCTCAATGAATCCAAATGTTACATGCTGATTTTATTGGGGATTGGCTGTGCAGAGGCATTGTACCATCTCTCATTTGTATACCAAATTTTCCTGAAGAGCATTGCATAGCTTTATAAGTCTCCTCATGCCTTGGTCTCCGCAAGGAGAAACTGCACCTCCTGAACCACATCATGGACCTCTCGTCCAGCCAGCCTGAAATCAAACTACTAACGACCACTTGTCTGTGAGTATGTATGTGTGTGAGTGATTCTTATGCTCCTCCCTTGGTGATGTCATTGCTCCGCCCCTGTTAACGTAATTGAAGGTCCTACAACATATATAAAACACAGAGTTTGACCGACAGAAGAACAACACAGTTAGGGCTCTTGAAAAGGGGAAGACAAAAACATCAAAATGAGAATACAACTAAACCCCTATTATGTCAGACACAGCTCAGCAGTTCTGACAGAACACCCTGACCTACCTCTACCACAGAGATCCAGTGGGCTGAAGAACTTGTGGTGATGTCACTGCTGTGGGAGGAGCCAAGCTGTGTTTGTCTTGTGTGGTAATCAAGCTATTTTGTGTGTGATGTACCACCAGAAACACTGGTACTAGAATTTCTTAATATTTACTAGTCTACTATATATTGACGAGGGGCAAAAACATCCTGTCGATATATGTTTATCTTTTCCTTTTAGAGAAGACTCTAGTTTTGGCTTATATTCATAGGCCTGTTACAAAACCTTGCAGAAATTTGAATATTGACTTATAGGGAGGCTGCCTTCCTTTGTTAGTGCTGCAGAGGCATTGTACCATCTCCAATTTGCATAACATACATATACTGTAGCATAGGTATATTGTTCAGGACCAGGCAATGGTAAGCTTAATATGCTCCATCATTGTCATGGCTTGATGGCCAAGATAGGTCTTCGATATACAAGCTGAGTCCGAGCCACATTATGACACTTTTGTGGTTGTACATTTGTTATCCCCTTGGGTTCCTCCGTCATTGATAAAGGGTCATTAGAGTCGTATGTTCAAATTCCCCGAAGTGGTTTGTGTTTTCCTTGGCTGGCTAATCTAGTTGAGAGGGGGTTTATATATTTCTACCCCTACTCTTAGAAGTTGCTGATTATTCACCTCTTATGGGTGAAGTTGGTCTAGTCCTTTTTCCCTTGGTACTGCCATCCAGATCAAGCTAAGCAGTTGATGTATTGATTTACATCTTAGTAATGCTTCTACCTTCGCTCTTACTGTCATTAGTTGTTACCACCTTTGTATAGACACTTCTTGTATCCATCCAGGGTCAGTACAGGTGGCCTAGGTTTGGGACATGGGGTTGTCCTAGTTGGGACCATTGCCCCTTCAACTGTTAGGGCTAGATTGCCTGTTTTTTCCTCTTGTTTGTTTGGGTGGTAGTTTTAGTGTTTTATGTGGGATTTTCTGGAGTTTATTTGTACCGTGTGAACACTGTCTTGCACTCGTGCTGAGCGTGGTGCATAAACGCTCAGTAGGGATATAATAAACATTAGATAATAGAGAAGTTCTGTCTACGCTAAGGAACAATAACTGGACAGATTTCCCTGTTTCTACTATGAATGAAGTGTGGAAATCAAGCCAATATTGAAAATTAACTATAGTACAAAACCTTTATTTTACACTTTCCTCTATAAGCACCCAAATTGAGGAAAAGAAGAACATTCCCTGTAATGCAACTTTTCTTTTTTTCTCTGTGGCTTCCTAGACCTAGTCATTAGTATTAGGACTGCCATTGGAATTGCTTATTGTACTGAAATTACTATATTTGTGACAAATGCCATGTAGCTAGTAAGTATTCACTTTTAGTGCAAAGTTTTAACAATGTGTTTTTCTTTCAGTGTTTTCCAAGTGCTATTGCCAGTCATGTTGCGGCCGAGTATCCAAGTAAATGTTTGGTAAGAGTATTCCAGCACTAAACTTTGATATCATAAGCATTAGTTATGTAGTCATTTTTTTTTAATTCCATTACTTTACTTACAGTGATCAATTTGTATTGTTTTGTGTACTTCCTGGAGATGGTCCTAAGAGGAATTAAGGCTTCTCCTCTCATTTATTGGAAAGAGAGACTTGAGTTTAGCAGTGACATCTCCAGCCTTTAGCAGATAACAGTTTCCCTCATTATGTTCTGCTGTCTGCACTCCTCCTTTTGTGTCCTCCCTGGGTCGGTATGGTACCTCTCATTACTCCCTATGTGACGTGTACAGTATGTTTGTCAGGCGGTGTACAGTATGTTATGTCTCTGTGACAGATATATGTGCCAAAATCATCTCATGGGTACTGCTTCTCTGTTAGGCAAACTGATCTGGATCTATATTGTCACACACCAGCTTGGCGGAGGTGGCAACACCTGGGGACCCTCGTTTTTCATGCTTGACACCTCCAAATAGGATACTGACTTTGCTGTGGGGTCCCCAAGCCATTACACACACAGTCCGAGGCGCAGGACCAGCAGGTCAGAACAGGAACATAGTTGGGAGGCAGGCTTGAGTCGGGTCTGGCAGCACAGGGGTATAAAGGGACTCCAGGCTGTAGATCAGGGCAGATAGCAGACAGTAGCAGAGTCCAGATTACACAGCCAAGGGCAGGGAGCACAGGCATGGGTCAGAACCAATAATACACACAAACTGAGGCTTTGTTAAAATGGCTAATGTGACGAATTGCTTAGACATCCTTCGTAAGGGGGAGATGCATAATATAACCGGAAATGGCTGTTGATAGGTGGGCAACTGAATTAGGAAGCGTGTACTGGCCCTTCAAGAAAGAGAGTAGGAGCACGTATGAACTCTAGGACTGAGAGCAAGCAGTGGTATGATGTGCAGCATGTGACAAGCGGCATCCGACTGCAACCCCAGGAACAGGTAGGCAGCAGCGACGCGCTGTGACACTCTCTACCTATGAGATCAGCGTCAGGAGTGTGGCTGATATACACAACTGGTCTCCTTTTGCAACAGCTAGGATTGGAGATAACTCTCGTAGCTTAACCTCTTAGATACTAGTGTCAATAGCAAATGCTCTATCTAAGGTTTTTGACAATGAGAGGGGGTCCATTGTTGTCCTGTGACACGATTGCAGGCTGTTGAGGGTTTACCATGGTAGCCTGGGCTTGACATAAGTCTGCTATTGGTGAAAGCCCCTCCTCATACGTTGCCTGTCAGTATTTGCAGAGCATTATTGAGTGTCAGCATAAAACTAAGTTCTTTAAATTATTTTCTATAGATATGATCAAAAGCTGGCTGCTTGGACCAAAAACATTAAAATTAAGGTCATAAATTATTTTTGAAAATTGTGAATAAAAGATATATGGTACTGTCATAATTAAAACAACCTATAGTAAGAAACACCTTATTCAACACCTAGAAAACAACTTACATTTTATGTTCCATCTACTGATGCCCCATGCAAGAGTAATAGGCAATCAAAAAAACAAAAAAAAAACTTGGTAGTGCACGTTTCACAATGCTGATGGGTTACAAAAGACTGCTAACCGGATGAGTCCATCTGGCTCTCTATTTCCGAACCAAGTTGAAAAAATACATATTAATGTGTGGGTGGCAAAAGCTCCCAGTCGAAGCTTGTCATCCCACTGCTTAAGGTGATGAAAAAGCCCATCTTCAGCTTCATTATTTCCCAAAAATAAACAAACAACAAAAACTATTAGTCCAACTTCAACCCAGAACTTTACCTTTTCTGTGGGACAACTGACCCTACCCTGAGAACTGCTAATTGGAGGGAAAGGGGGAGATGGGAGAGACAATGGAGTGGAGTAAGATAAGAAAGAAAAAAGGGGGTGGAGGGCTTAGGGAAGAAAATGAACCTATATGTGGTCTTCCCTCCGGTCCTTAAGACCACCTACTCAGAACCCTTCTTTGTGGAAATGGTACTAATTGACCTGTATCTTGGCCCCCCTCTGGGATCTAGTATAATTAGAAGTTGTAGACATTACGGTATTCAATAGAGTCTCGAAACTCAATCCAGTAAAACCACGTTTTCAGGAACCTATCATGTGTACCTTTCATTGATGCAGTCAGGTCTTCCATCTCCATCGTCTCCTCTATTATTGCGAACCACACTGGGACCAAGGAGGGAGCAGTCTGCCGCCATAACCTGGGGATACAAGCTCTTGCAGCATTTACCAGATGTTGAACCACCGAGCATTTGTATGTTGCCAATGGTATGTCGCTGTGGTGCAACAGGAACAGCGCGGGTGATTTGGGTAGGGTGAAATTTGTGAATTTTGAAGTGATTCGCCCCACCTCAGTCCAAAATCTGGTCAACCTTCAGCATTGCCAAAATGAGTGCAGCATTAAACCCTGCTCCTCTCCACATCTCCAACATAATGGGGAGACGGAAGGGAACAAGGCATGCAGGCGAGAGGGCACTCTATACCACCGTGTGATTATCTTGAACTCTGTCTCCGGGAATTTGCTGGAAATAGATGATTTGTGTGTGAGTGTAAGGATCTTCTGCCTCTGTTCTGTTGTAAGCGACACTGACAGGTCTCTTTCCCATTTACTTAGGTATGATGGAGCTAGTGCGTCTGGTTGGAAATTCAACTGTTTGTAAATGCGTGAGAGAGTGTGTCTAGCTGGGCCTTCAACCATGCACATTTGTTCAAAGGTTTTTTTTGGGTGGGTGAAACTTTGAGGGGGACGCCACGTTGGTAGAGGGGTCGCATCCGTGAGCTCACTCAGTCCCTCCACTGACATCCATAACCTATCCTGTATGAAGTGACCTGCTCTAAATGTTTTTGCTTGCTATCCATCTACTGAAGACTCCTATCTCCAGCCCAGGTGGATAGGCGGGGTTTCCTAGAATTGGGAATAATGGAGAAGGCCTGGGGAATATGTCTGGTCTCTTGCGTATTTTAAGAATTATCTCTATAGTAGATCCAATTGTGGGGTGGTCTCTGGCTTCTAGTGCAAGGACACTTTCTATCCATGGTAATGCTGTTGAGGGCATTGACAAAGCTTCTTCTTCTATGGCTATCCATTGTTTGGTGTCCCTGTGTTTATGCCAATCCACTAGTCTGAGTAGGTGAGATGCTTGGTGGTATGTCCTGATGTCCGGAAGGCCCAACCCACCCTCTGATTTAGGTCTCATCAGTATGGAGCGGGCTATGTGAGTCGCTTTGTCTGCCCAAATGAATTTGTCTATTAAGGAGTTTAAGTGTCTGAAGAATTGAGATGGTATTGTGTTCGGGAGGGCTTGAAAGAAATACAGAAGTCTAGGTAGAATGTTCATTTTAAATATTGCACATCTCCTCAGCCAAGAAAATAGACCCTTTGTCCAGGCACTCAGGGCTAATCTTATTTCATTAAGCAGGCCTAGATAATTAGCTGTGTAAAGATCTTTTGTGTTTGCAGTCAATTTAATGCCCAGGTATTTTATGTGATCATTAGCCTATCTGAAGGAGAAGGACTCCTTCAGATCTTCTACTAGGGTTTGGGGTAGAGCTATATTGAGTGCAGCACACTTTTAATAGTTGATTTTAAAGTTAGAGAGTTGTGCGTATTGTCGAAATTCTGCTATTAAGTGAGATGCGTGGCAACGTGAGCATAAATAGAAGCTTATCGGCATAAGCGGCTACTTTGTGCATGGTCCCCCTCGACTGTATCCTCGAAATGTCTGGGTTAGCTCGAACATGTCTCAGGAAGGTCTCCAGACAAAGGACAAAAAGAAGGGGCAAGAGTGGGCACCCCTGTCTCGTGCCATTTGATATGTCGAATGCAGGGGATATGTTTCCATTTGCCTTCACGGAGGCTGAGGGGCATGTATAAATGCTTGAGATTCATGACAACATATGAGACCCCAGTCCGATGTGCCTGAGGGTCTCCCGCATGAACTCCAGGTTTACTCTGTCAAATGGTTGGTCCGCATCTGTGGGCTGGATCCCCGCTCTGCCAGGGCAAGTTGATCTTCTGTCAAACACCCCCCCCCCCCATCACTTCTGTGAAATAGCGATCCCCTGGTGTGGCTTTCAGGTGCATTAGAGGATCAGCAAGTGTTACCCATTGTTTTCAATAGAAAACCTCACATTGCATGGCGTGCAATGTATTTTACTGTCCCATTGAAAACAATGGGGGATGCGTTCCAAGGGAGACGAAAAGATAGGGTGTGTTGTGATTTTTTCCTGCACCGCATCGCTCATGTATATGACTCTATTCAAAAGAATGGGGTTTATATTCGCGCAAGATTTGTGAGTCTCACAACACAAAAATCTCACTTGAGATTCTCGTCTTTGTGAAACTGGCTTTAAAATGTGACATTCCAAAACAGGAAGTTTTTCCTATGATATTCAGGCACTGGAAGTCATTGGGTTAAACTGCATCATGTAGTGTGAAACGAAAATGCAAAAACAAAAATAGTGGAAATATAGCTTTTTTCCCCCTAATCCTCCTGTGAAAAATTAATTGCAGTCAATGATTTTCATGTAGTCCAAAATAGAATTTAACCCCGAGGCAACATATGACGTGTGGTGGATATTAGCTGTCTTTAACAGCCAACATCCGGTGGCAGTGGCCGGTATCAGAGAAAACTTGAATCCTGTCCGTTAATCATTTAGATGTTGCTGTCAATATTGATAGCAACATTTAAATGGCCCAGCAGAGGTAGGGGGCTCCCTATGTCCCCCAAAAGGCACCCCTGTGAAAAGATCATGAGGTCCTGTTCAATTGTGATGCAAATTCAACACTTCAAATGAAATTCAGATGTTTTATTTCCTTATTTGTCATGAAACAACGAGGTAACAGGCCACAACAAACCACAAAACTGCTTATTAGGTCCTCATGGCCAATACACATGGAAGGATTATCATTCAGATTCTCGCTAGATCCTATGAATCTGAACAATAATCCTTCAATGTAAATGCTGCTAGCGATTAAATGAGAAATGAGAATTAATTCGCTTATTGTTCGTCGTTCAGTTTGTGCAGGTATAAAAATGACGAACAGCCTGTGTAAACAGGCAGTCGTTCATCTATGAAGGACTGCATATTTACTGTAAATGGAGGCAGACTTCTGGTAGAGATCTCTGGCCTGCTCCACCTCCATTCACTGAGCGATCATAGTACCTGTGTGAAAGAACAGGAGTGATAATCACTGGGACGCCTCACAAGAACTGGCCTGTGTAAAAGGACCCTTAGGGTGGTTTCACACCTGTGTTTGGGGTCCTTTTAAAACTGATCAGTTTTTAACTGAATGTGGACTGATAACAAACTGAAACAGAACTGATGTATGCATGCAAATACATTTTTTGGGGTAGAGTAGCTGATTGGATATGCAGGTCATTGCAGACTCCACACATTTCACTCTGGGGGGTCTGCCAGAGCTCTTCCTTTAAGCCAGCACAATGCACGCAATACACACTCCTGGCTAGTGGGTGGTGGCTGGGCTTCTCCCTCCCCATCCTCTTCTCTTCCCTCCTCCTCACTGTCCCTCTGAGGTCACCTACTGTTTTGCTTTGCAGTGTACTGATAAAACGGATCCATTCGACACTGAAGGCAGATAAAAGACCAAAAGTTTGCTTCGCTTTGTCATAGACTTTACAGAAACAAAATATAAAGATGCTTTTGTCTTTTTTGGATGGGAAGTATAACGCTGCAAGTTGCACTTTTTTTTCATTCATAACAACTGAAATCGAATGGAACGGAATCAAACTGAAACCCAAACTGAGAGCACAAATATGTATTGATCTCTACGGGCACAGTTTGCTTCAGGTTTTTTTTTTATAAAAGAAAAAAAAAGGCAGACAAAGACTGAGGGACAGACGCAGATGTGAAACCACCTTTAGTCAGTTGTTCAATTACTTTTGAGCCTGTGGAGGTAGTATTTAAAAATGACTGTAATTCCTAAACAGGTAACACTATATTTTTCTAATCAAATCTCTTAAATTCTACATGTAAATCATATAGTTGAAAAAAAAACACACTCAATTCAAAGATATAAATTTCTTTTTAAACTTGTTTTATTTTACACAAGAAGAAATTTGCAACCCTACAGATATATGCATTATACAGATTACCTACAAGCATTGTGGTGAAGATATCTTACCGCACAGAAACATGCAAATGAGATGCTGTAATTGTACCAACCCATCAAATAAAGATAACATATTATTCATCTTGCATGGCATAAAAACAAAATGACAGGTATTTAGTTTTTCTCCCGTTTCTCCTCCTCCCCAAAAAATTAATACAAGTTAACTAATAAATTATATGTACCCCCAAAAAGGTCCAAATAAAAACTATAAAATGTCCCTAAAAAGCAAGCCACTGTACAGATCTGTCAACAGAAAAGTTAAGTCATGGTTCTTGGAATGAGCGGATAAAAAATTGCTTGGTCCTGAAGGCCTAAAATTGGCCTTTACCTTAAGGGGTTACTCATCTGCCTATAGCTTATAGTGAGATCATAATTTTGATTTAATCACTTTCTACTAGTAGTCACCATTTAAATGCAAAATGTTTTCCACGGAGAGATTAATGGCATGTCAAAAGAATATGTCTTAAATGTCTGACTGATGGATATTGAATGACTATGAAAGATGTCAACCTCCAAAGAGAAATAATGTCTACTAATGGCCTGTTACGACCATCTCCAGTGTGACAAACGTACTTATTTATCTGACAGCCATTTATCCCAAATCCACAATAAGCATGCCGATTCCTCTGGCAGCAGCTTATCTCCTATCCAAAAAACATAAAAAGAGGGATTGGGCATGTTGAATTTCAACATGTCTGATCCCTCTTACCCCTCTGAAATCTGCTGTGTTTGACTGTTGCAAAAGCCAGCTCACCTCTGTTTACGTTGGATAACTTTACTTGTTTCTGATTTCCAATAGGTGGAAGTTCTGATTGCTACTAGCAGTGTTACATCGCCAGTCTTATTTACTACATCCGCCTACCTATCTGTTAATATTATGAGGACAATTGATTTTTTTAAAACCTACCCACTCGCTGTTAATGTAAGTCTACTAATATCATTTTTAAAAAAAACAAAACACTGATATTATAGTGTATGTACATGGGGTGGACAAAAATATGGAAACACCGTATGTATGGAATTTTAATCATTAGCATGGAGCTCCCTCTTGACCCGTGCTTGGCTGAGAGCTTTCCCGCCAAATTTATATTTTTTTCACCTCTTGCCCTGCTCTGGGTGGTTTTGGGAGCCAGCTGGTAACAGCATCTAAGTGGCTCAAACCCGTGACCAATGCAATATTGTTACTCGGGCAGATGTTCATTTCTGCCCAGCAGCATTTGCGTCATATTACCTCCACTTAAAATCGGTTTTACATGTCTTATTGAAATATGATTTATAATCTCATGTAACTTAAGGCATACATTTCGTATGGCGTTTCTATATTTTTGTCCACCCCCTGTAATTGTGCATAGATAGAGGGACATATAAAATGTAACCCAGAAATACATGTTACATGCTGTGTACTAGCTTGTCCATTAAATATTTTCTACATAACATGACAGTAGATTAAAAGAGCGTTCGCTCTATTAAATTGTAGGATGATCTGTGCTTTTCTGATTCTATATAATGACTATTATAATTGTTCATTTATATATACTTTACTATATGTATTTGTTCTTCTATCTTCTGTTATATACGATGCGTGTATATCGAATATGCATATAATATTTATTTACACATACTATACTGTCACCCTCTCTGCTCCATTTTAAAATGTTAAGAAAAACAATGTTCTAGACATGACTGTTGATTGGTGGATTCTTTCCTGTCATTATTTGAATCCTGTTAATAAATGTTTGAGTCATAATTGGCTAAGTGACTAGAAGAATTTCTCTTTCAGCATTTTCATGAGGTTTTGCTGTTACTCCTGATGCTGATCCTGCTGATACAGGCTGTGCTCACAAATATTACCATCATCCACTGTGTACATTTCAAATCACAAATGAGATTGCGGGATTCATTGTGGAATGTGTCACATTTGGACAAATCTGATTACAGGGGTGTAGAAGTAAGTATCAGGTGAACTGAAGAACGCATATACTGCGCTATTCAAATGCTTCAATTGAAACAATATGTGCAGCTGCAAGTAATAGTAAGAGAATCCTTGGAAATTTCGTCGATTTCTACATTGATTACTAGTAAAACATGGTCTGATTGTTATCCAAGTCATAATTATAGACAAGCACAATCTTAATTAGTAACACACAAATAGTTGCACGGTTCGTGTCTTTTATTTGATCACCAGTGCAGGGAGAAACAGTAAGTAAATCCTTGAGTTTAATAACCTGTAGTTACCCCTTTAGCAACAATCACCTACACAAACATAAGATTTGCACCACATTGAGGAGAAATTTTGGACTGTTCCTCACGCAAATGTCTTTCAGTGCATCAATATTTTTTATAGTTTTCCTTACTGAATACTATATATCAGGGGCGTAACTAAAGGCTCAGGGGCCCTGATGCAAATAGTGAGCTGGGGCCCCCCTCTATCTGTACCTGTACCCATACCTAAACCATGCTGCACAGAGACATAACTTGAAGCTTCTGGGCCCTAATGCAAAACCTGTAACAGGGCCCCCAACTATAAGGCTTTATTCATAGTACAGGGCTCCCTATATGGAGAAGAGAGGCCTTATGGTCCCCCTAAGGCTCCTGGGCCCGGGTGCCACTGCATCCCCTGCATCCTCTATAGTTTTGCCCCTACTATATATCATTCCTTTCTGTATTTTGAATATCATTAACCTACCACTTATTGATATTACTACAGTCTTTACTTCATATTACTGGTAGGTATGAGATTGATGAAAACTTTCAAGATTGACAAACACCTCTAAGGTTAGGACAATGATTTCTCCAAGTATGACGGAACAATATGGCAGACAACATGCTTTGTTCTGGAAGTATACCTCTAGTTTTTGATGTGGGTTTTGGTGTCGGAGTCAAAGCCAGGAATAGATCCAAAAAGAAGGGGAAGTTTAAAGAAGGAATTTCTGTTTCCTTTCTTTATATCAAACTCAAAAAACTACATTTGTCATTCTAGGCTTCTAAGTATTGATCTGCGGAACTACTGCTGTGGTGGCATTTTTTCTTTACAGTTAGCGTTTCCATGCTGATAGCTGGGCTAGCCAGGAATGAAGTATAAAGATCATCATAACCATAACAGGGCATAAAAGATGGAAAGTGCTAGAGTGAGCCAAACAGCTAATAGGAAAAAAAAATGGATTAACTCAAATATCCAAGGAGGAAGAAACCAATTTTGTCCGTTTCATCATTTGTAGGGTTGGAAAGACAAGCTAGGTTTATAATCCAGGAGACTCCAATAGCTGCTTAAAATTAATACGAATGTCCGGGTGTTGGTTTAGTACAATATTCAATGTTTCGTAGACTTTCAAATGTGTGCAGCAAATTTCCAAATAACTAATTCCCAGTCTGTCTTAACTGTGTTCAGTATATACTATGTGAGGGGTTATTCTAACAAGTCAGGAGCAGTGTGTTGAGCCATTGAGGAGTTACAGCATGGTGGATAGGTTACTGCACCTGGTAGGTCATATAGATTTATTTGGTTATTGCTATTGCAAAAGCTACAGGGCTTGTTAAATGAGATTTATACTTCATTTTATTTATTTTTTCCAGGTTTCCAGCAATTCTCTTAGAGACTTTGACAAAGAAAAGGCATGGAAAGCTGTTATGGTACAGATGAGCCAGTAGTCTTGTTTTTCTCCTAATTCTGAGCACTTCCTGTACAGCCAAATTGTATTTCACTGACCCATCAGGCTGACATGTACTTTTATACAAGAAGGCCACTTTTACAAGGCAGAATTTTGCATCTATATTAGTAAGCCAAAACTAGAAGAAGGTCCAGAAGAAGATAGAAGCGCAAATCTTTCCATTACCTTGTAGCTTTTCTATGTGTAGGTTCCACTCCTAGTTTTGGCTTACTAGTACTGATGCAAAAGCTTGACCTAAGTTCTGCCGTGTGAAAGAGGACTTGGGCTTTGTCATTCCTTTAACTGGCTCTGTAGAACCTATTTTTCTCTACTCGACTGCACATCAGTTTGTTTGTATAGTTTTGTGTAATCGCTTTCTAATGTGTCTTAGAATAAAAAATAATTTCCTGTATGTAATGTACAACTATTAGCCCAAGATGTTCTATGTATAAAATAAAATTCCTATGTTGTTATATTTATTTTATCTTTTCTGTCCAGGTCTAAAATTACCGGCAAGAAGTGATGTAAGAAATCTAGTGAGTTTTCCAATCCCACATATTTTTATGAAAGAGGATCTGTCAGCACATGTTATGGGTTTTGGTTCATTTGGATTTTTTTTGTTTTTTCTTCTCTTTTATGAAATGCTATCACTTTGACTGGAACTCATATTTTGGGGGATTTGAACATGGCCTCTAATCATGTAACACAATAACAAACAGTCTATGGCTTGTAGAGCATGGACTCACTTGAGTATGGATTGCATAAACTGGTAGAAAGGCTCCTATTGCATCTCAAATTGTAGCAAATGTTAGTAATGGGATAGTCTTTTCAACCAACAATCAAAACAGAGCCTAATATCATACTACTCAGTCCTGATAGGCTTACCAATCAGCCTAAGAGGACCAAACAGTATGGTCTATAGGTGTAAACCCTTGTCCATGACTGGCTGCCAATTTGTTGAATTCCTGGATAACTCCTTAAGCCCATTAAGGACCAAGCGTTGTATATATACGGTGCTTGGACCTGGGCTTTAATCTCGTCCGATAGCAAATGTATGCACGGGATTAAAGCTCCTGCAATCAAGCAGGAACAGATCAGATTCTTGGCTGTCAGACACAGCTGAGAAGCCGGAGGAGAAGACAGAAGCCGTTTTTAACTGCTTTTGCTTTCTACTATAAAGCTACATTACGCTCAGAGTGCTAGGTAGAAAATGTAGGAAGCAGCATATATATATATATATATATATATATATATATATTATGAGAAGAGAATGACCCAATGATCCAAAGACCATAGAACCACCACATTTTTACTTTTAAAAATGCACCAGTTTTCTGGTGCAAATCGCAGCAGAAAACTTTGCAACATGCTTTTTTTCCCCCACATCTGAAAAGGGAGCATAGTTTCACTGCCAGCGGGTGTGACCTCAATGTGACATCACTAATGGTCCTTTTAGACAAACCGATTCTCGTTTCAACGAGCAAGTGACAGCACAACTAATTTGTTCACACTTGTGCAACCTGTTTGGACAGACAAATGCATCGTGGGCTCGTTCAAATAATAATCATTTAGACTCATTCAGTTTCTATATTCTCTTATGCGTTTAAACCAAACGATAAGCGAACAAGCCAACAAGGATTTTTATGCCGCCATAATATGAATGACGATTGAAAAGCAAACGATTCTCATTCGTTGTTTAGTTGTTGGCTCGCATTTAGATTGAACGATAATTCGCTTTTTACTCGTTTGTGCGTTTTTTTTTTGTTTTTTTTTCTGAACAATAATCTAAAAGCACCTTAAGCTATATAATAGGGGATATAAAATTAGACAAGCCAGTCTAAAGATGTCCCAGATTTATCATTCCTCAGAGTCACTTTGCTAAATCTGGCACATTTTAAGACTGTCTAGTCTAAAGCCCCATTTACACAGGACGACTGTTGGGCAAAAGATGCCTGACACTCGTCCCCGCATGTACTCGCTCCCGTGCTGTTGCACAGGAGCGAGTATCGTTGGCTCGCAGTGGGTCGGCTGGAGGAGATTTCTCTCCTCACTCTCCCACGCCCCTTTCCATTCACTTAACACAGTGGCTGTTCAGTATTGAACGGCTGCTATTTACACTGATCGATAATCATTTAGGATTTTATGCAGCTTAAAATTCTGAACTATGATCGTTTAGTATAAACAGCAGCTGTTCAGTACTGAACGGCCACTGTTAAAGTGAATGGAGAGGGGCGTGGGAGAGTGAGGAGAGAAATCTCCTCCAGCCGCCTAACTGCGAGCCAACGATACTCGCTCCTGTGCAACAGCATGGGAGCGAGTACATGTGGGGACGAGTGTCGTTTATCATTTGCCTGACAATCATCCCGTGTAAATGGGGCTTAAGTTTGCACTGTCTAATTTTTAGACAGTATTAGTAAGTCTGCCCTATGTTCTCTAAGGCGTCCTTTGTGGTTGGCAGGGTAACATAAATGACCTCACTAAATATTACAACCTGTGCGTGATGGTCTTCTACTAAAATGTGGTTTTGATATCGTATGGCTCATGGATTTAATTTCTTGTTACAGCAACAATTGGGGATTAACATAGCTTTGCAAGTAAAACTGTGACCAATGCCAAAAATGCATACGTCTACATGTAATTATACCTTTGTAGTTTTCAGTATTTACAACCTCCCAGCAAGATCTCATATATGCTATAAGTTAACTAATGCTTTGGTGCTACAATATAAACACCATACACATGAAAGACCCTTACGTGGAGCTGAATTGTATCTTAGACTCACAGGCCACGTACCAGCTCAATAGATTTTATCTTAGGGACCTTTCACATGGGACGGAATTATACTGCAAGACGCAGCCAAATCCGCAGCTGTGGAATTCCACACCAAAATCCACATGGATGCAGATACTGTTTACACAGATGCCCTGTAACTTTTTCTCACTATATATTAGGGTAATTCCCGACTATATCTCTGTAAAGTAGTGTCAACATGGAGCTTCACAATAGGGGCCGCTCCGGTGATTTTTTTTCCCCCATTCATTATGTTACTAGTTTCCCAGTATATATAAGTTGGCTAGTATTACGTTGATTAGTCATTCTTTCTTCCATCTTGCCGTTTTCTTGCACAATGGTCCATATGGCTGCTGTACAGACAATTATTGGGCTTAGTGGCCCAAGTGAAAACTGCTAAATATTAGGATTTTATCTAAATACACACAGACATTGAAAACTGTTTTTCCTGATTTTTTTTTTCTCAATGTTTAATAATAACTTGATTGAAACAATAGGTCTGGGGGCAGATTCCCTTTAAAGGGTCAATCGAATGAAAAAAAATCACCACAGATGTAACTAGGCCCCCAGTATATATAAGTTCATTAGTATTACCTTGGTTAGTTATTCCTTTCTATCCAAAGCTTCTCAGGTGGGTCATGTGATCTCATTCTGACTTAGTGTCCTCTGAAGTTAGTTTTTCAGTTGGCACAATTCCTGGGTGATGATATTACATGGACTCTACCACAGAAACTTTTCATGTGGGGAGAGCAGAAACTCATATCACAGTTTCTGCTGATGATTAAAGACTCCTGTTAATTAGTTATTAGTTATTATTACATAGTGAGGAGGATTACAACTCATCCTTCTGACTATAAAATTATGGCCTGTAGTTTATTTAGGTAAATATAAAATACAGAAGGTAATGGCAGTGTCCTCCCTGCAAGCAGAGATGGTACTGGCTGTAGCTGGTCATGTGATGGTGAGCTGATGCATCATGGGATTGCTTGCTGAGAGTATAGACAAAGTGAGCAGGGAGAAATCTCAGAATCAGTATGGCTTTTTTGGTGCAGTTTTCGATGTGATTGGTTTTTGTGGATCTGCTACTTGCTTTGGATTTTACAATGAATTGTTACATGTGTTTTTTTTCTGTATCCAAAACTAGAAATAGATTAAAAGCAGATGAAATACATAAAATAATTATATTTCTACTTTTTTTGGATGAAGACCTGATTTTAGCATAAAGTATGCAAACAATTCACCAAAACTGCACTGTATATATAAAGCCTCACCATTACTATTTTTGCAAATAATGTAATTTGTACAAATTAAATACATGTTGGTCCCCTCTGCATATTCCTCGGATGAATGTTTCTAGAGTTGGCACTTCTCTCAGCCTCTAGGGTGTTTGTGTTAGTTTACCAATAACTCATACTTACATTAGATTTATTGGGAAAGCTATAAAATTTAGCAGGAACAAAAGTATTAAACAATACAAAGCCCATTAAAAATACTATAGTCATAGACATGTGTCAAGTTTGTCTTTGTGGTAAATATGGCATCCATTCAAGATGTAAGATCCCTTCCAATTTCGATATTTTGGGAAATGTTATTACCAGTAGAACCAAGCATCTGTGAGCTATTTAAATTGTGAATGCTAGAGATAAAGGGTTCAATGTGCGTGCATTCTCTGAACTACACATATGTTAATCGTCTTTATATAATGCTCAATAATAAACTCATGATTTTGTTTACGGTCTTGTTCTTTAAGTTCTACATTTGCACCTCCATAATAGTAACGCTTATGTCAAATCTACTCACCCCCTTTGGGGCAATTATATTCACTTAAATCCATGTATTTTGTGCTGACTAATCATTTTTAAATTGGGGTTTAATCCTGCAGTCTAATCCTCACTAGGATATCCCTTAAGCCTCTCTCACACATCAATTTTTTACCACAATTACTGTGACAAACAAATTTGCGCAATAATCGTTACGTGTGACTACAAAGCCATCATGCACTATTCGTTCATTTGTTGTTTATCACTGAGTTTCAGCCTGCAATAAAATGGCCATTAGTTCATTTGCTTTTCACTTCATTTAAATGGCATTCCTTCAGTCTTTGAAAGACTGAACAACTTGAGGGGAGGGGTGATTGTTTGCCTTGCAAAACACAATTGTTGTAGCGGTTCTGGGATCACTTCCTTTCTAAGTGGGCTGGTAACTCCTTAATAGTTCTCAGCACAATGCATTCCAGAAGAGAAATATAAAAAATACTGAATCATTGAAAGGGCCTCATAATAAATCAGATCATTTATCTTCTTATAAGAATTTCCTTTTTTTTTTTAGTTCAATAACTTTTTATTGAGGCGAAGAGGCAAGCAATAAATTAAATAAGAGGTGCATTTCAATCATTAGTACATTTGTAACATATACTTATTTTATGATGCGCCCACTTTCCCACTCCACTACCTCACCACCGTGGAGTCTGTTGCTGGCCTGCCTCCACCCAGCATTTTCTTTTACAGAAGGGGCTCTATCCCACCTCGAGGTAGGGGTCCAGGAAGTGGTAAGAAGATGAATAAAAGAAAAAGCGAAAGAAGAATTAACCAAGGGTAGTGCTCTGGAGAGCTCGTAGGGGAGTTAGGAGGGTGTGGGGATAGGGATAGGGTGTGGGTGATTCGGGAAAGAAATTATGCCAACACTTTGTAGACCTGTTTGCATATGCCACGCGACATACATTGTGTCGCCCAAGGGCAGGAGGGCTCCAGTATGAACATGTCTGCCACCCTCAGCGCCAAAAAGGGGTCAACGCTCCCCAATCGGCTCACGAGGCGGTATCGGGGTGCCACGCGGCTATGTCGAGTTTCCCGACCAGGTGATCCACTCCCCCAATCTGGGAAACGATCTGAAGTCCAGCCAGGGTCGCCATGTTGCATAGAACCTCTCCACCGTAACATCCTCCTCTGCCCTCGTCTCCTCGAATCTGGCTAGCGTGTTCATTGCCTCCACCCAATGGGTCCTAGTGAGAATTTCCTTTTTTATTATGATTTCTTCTCTCGCTGCCATCTTTATTTTGCTCAGATTTTTACTTGATCATTGCTGATAAATCTGTAAAAATTATTTAGCTAGTACAGATTTATTAGTACAACTGTTTTCATATGTTTATGAAATATATCATATGCTAGCTTCCAGTTTTCATTATGATTAAAGTTATGTTTTATTAATCTTTATTCCATATGGCACTTAATATATTGCAATTTCTACTCATAATCATTTAAGCAAAAAGACAACAACTACATGTCAACTTTTTGAGTAAAGTTTTAAAAACATCCCATGGCTCATCTTTATACCAGATGTCCTTTTTTACCCTGCAGCATATTGTGTGGTCTGGCATGGCATAATACATATTATGTCTTCCTGTCTACCTCATCTGTTCTACATTACATCCACTTTTCTTAGAATTTTGTGGAAATGAAAACAATTAAATGTCTTTAATCACATTTGTGGTACTAAGGTACCTATTGTGAGAGGTCTACAAATAACTTTGCTGTATGAATGTCTAAAACTTGGATATGTAAGTCAGCACCTTTCTCTCCAGAATAATCTATTTATTTTTCTGCATTACTATGAGCAAGTATAATTGACTAAAGTTATATATTGGGTTCGAAGAAGTATTTATGATTGTCCAAACAAAAAAAAGTTTGGTACCATGTTAGCCAGTAAAGTTTTATTGTTCTCAGTGAGAGAAACCAAGTAGTCTTGTAGATATGATACCTTTTAATGGCTAGCAAAAGTACATGATGTTATAGCGAGCTTTCAGATCCTCTCAGGACCCTTCCTCTGGCATGGTGAAGCAGATTTAGATGGGGCATACATAAATACAAATGTGTACACACGAAAGGGCACAGAAACTGGAGACTGATTTGTACTCTCTGCTCATCTTGTCTGGTATTGTTTTAAGTACAAATCTGTCTCCAATTTCTGTGCCCTTTCATGTGTTAACATTTGTATTTCTGTATGCCCCATCCAAATCTGAGGAAGGGTCCTGAGAGGATCCGAAAGCTTGCTGTAACATCATGTATTTTTGTTAGCCATTAAAAGGTATCATATCTATAGGATTACGTGGTTTCTCTTACTGAGAACAATTACATTTTGATTGTCCAAAGTTAAAGATTTAGTGTTTTCAAGGAAAATAGTACAGTAGAATAATTGTAAGGGATGATTCGGGTGAAAAAAGGGAAATTGATGTTTTTTGTTTCATAGAGGATATTTATTTTATTTGGTTACAAGTAGAGATGAGCGAGCACCAAAATGCTCGAGTGCTCGTTACTCGAGTCGAACTTCCCGCGATGCTCGAGGGTTCTTTTTGAGTAACGAACCCCATTAAAGTCAATGGGCGACTCGAGCATTTTTGTATATCGCCGATGCTCCCTAAGGTTTTCATTTGTGAAAATCTGGGAAATTCACAAAAGTGATGGGAACGACACAGCAACGGATAGGGCAGGCGAGGGGCTACATGTTGGGCTGCATCTCAAGTTCCCAGGTCCCACTATTAAGCCACAATAGCGGCAAGAGCGCCCCCCCCCCCGCACTGTCAGCATAAAGATCGCTCTCCTCTGCCACAGCTGTAACAGCTGTGGCAGAGAAGAACGATGTTAGCCCATTGAATTCAATGGAGCCAGCAATACAGTGCTCGTTTAATCGAGACGAGTACCGCGTGGTGCTCGTCTTGAGTAACGAGCATCTCGAGCACCCTAATACTCGAACGAGCATCAAGCTCGGACGAGTATGCTCGCTCATCTCTAGTTACAAGCCAATAATCCAATTTTGCCTGTGAAAAAGAGAATGGGTGGAAAGGATGTATCATAAAAACAGAGAAGAAGCAGATACAAATAATGAAAAGGGTAATATGTTTAGAGACTTAGTTTCACTTTTATATAAATTGTTTGAAGCAGACAAAAAAAATTTAAATGAGGTTATTTTTGACTAATAAAAATATGCTTCAGAATCTGAGAAAAATACATATGGGACAATGCAAATGCTCAACATTTTTCATACCATACAAATGATTGTAAAAAAGAGTATTCTTTCACATTCTATGAAATGTCTGTTCATGTTTGCCCTTTTCTGACAAATGTTACAATTCCATACAAAATCTGAATGTTTGCGGTAGTTTGGCTACATCTTTATGTCTATAGCCAAAATATCTCTCTTCACACGTAAGTGAACATTGGGGTCTTTATTTAGTGTATCCTTTCCTGAACCAGTATATACGCAGTATTTAAGATTGAAAGTAGTACTGTACTGTCACACACAGACATGCGGAGAATATGTCTGCAGCAAATCATTGTGATGAACTTTGTATTTTTTTGTAGTAACTAAACGTGTTTCTTAGCTATTGATGATGGCACTATAAAATCACTAGCAAAAAGTCATTTGGTTATCTTTTCCGGTAATTTTTATGTATATTCTTTAAGTGTTTTATAATGGTGGGTTAGGGGTCAAAAATAGTAAGGGTAGGGGGGGGGGGGGGGGGAGGCAATAACATTTTAAAATTCTGTTATTCTAGGTTTACATCTGAGTCAGAGGCTTGGTTCTAAACTTCCAGTGCAGATCTGGCATGAAATCCCAGATGAAATAGTGCAGCATGCTGGCTATCTTGTCAGAGAAAATGTATCTGCTCTTGCTGGAAGCCAAACAGGTCCCATTGGAGTCAATGGGGTCCCTATGGTGACGTCTGGGTCCCGCATATCGTCGTGGTAACTGCAACAGGTTGTATGTCAAATCTATCAAACTTTACAGGAGAGGCAAAAAACATTCCCATTTTGCCCCAGCATCTTGAGTCGTCCTATAGAAAGAGAGGGAATTTGACGGTTTCGTATTGGTCTGTTGACATACGACATATTGCAGTTAGTGTAATTCACTAAAATAGCCACCAGGGTACAATAAACCAAAATTTGACTACAACCTGTTGTATTTACCACAACGATATTCTTGATCTGGCACTTTCAGTTGGTGATGTGAATAGGTTCTTAACTAACGGTTTTACTTAAATATTGAACATTACCTACATGAATTGTAAACTTATTGAAATCATTTACTATTATTTACATCTGCTGCTTATTAACTGTGAACAGTACACATTTAATATTGCACTAGTGAACTCTAACTGGTAATACTGTACAGGAGACGTGATGAGCATTAGCTTGGGATAACCCATTATAGGCTTTATTCGCACAAGCGTATATCGGCCACGCTTTCACACCCGACCGATATACGCTGCCTATCTGATGCATTGGTTTAAAATGCATCAGTTTACATGGGCGTATTACCGCGCCATAAAAGCACCCAGCTGGGCAAGATAGTGCATACGAAAGGATTTCGGCCAGGCGCTTTTACGCTAGCCAGGAAAGATAGTTCAGGATCAGGAACTATCTTCCTGGCTGGAATACAACGGCCGTTACCCATAGACTCCTATGGAAGCCAAACAGCTAAACTCTCTCCCCCCCCCCCGCCTGACGGCAATCCAGGCCTGGCATATATGCGTCAGACCCGGGCAGTCTGAACGGGCGCACAAACGGATTTTACGCATTGGAGAATTGTCCACCTGGACAAATGCATTGAAATCCAATGCTTCAGATAGTCGCGATTTTTGGCCAGCATTTTATCATGGCAAAATAGCCGCAATAAAACGTATGTGTGAAAAAAACCTTAGGGCTCATGTCCACGGGCAAAAAAAGAATTAAAATCCGCAGCGGATTTTAACTCTTCTCCCGCCCGCGGATCCGCATCCCATAGCGATGCATTGACCACCCGCGGGTAGATAAATACCTGCGGATGGTCAATAAAAGTGAATTTAAAAAAATGGAGCATGTAAAAAAAACGCAACATGCTCCATTTTCGTGCGGGTCTCCCGCGGGGACGGTTCCCGCAGGCTTCTATTGAAGCCTATGGAAGCCGTCCGGATCCGCGGGAGACCTAAAATAAGAATAAATTACCCGCAGCGGGCCGGGCACATCTTCTCTTCCTCACGGCCGGATCTTTCTTGCTTCGGCTTGGCGGATGTGCCCGGCACATGCGCGCGGCACGCCGCCGACGTGCCGAGTTCATCCGCCGGCCGTGAGGAAGAGAAGACGTGCTCGGCCCGCTGCGGATGAGTTAATTCTTTTAAATTCTTATTTTAAGCGCTCATGTCCGCGGGGCAGGAGGGACTCGCTACGGATTCTCCATGTAGAATCCGTAGCGGGCCTGATTTTCCCCGTGGACATGAGGCCTTAGGCTTTAATCACACAAGCGTATATACGCAGCTATTTACCCGCATAAATACACCGTCCATCGGCATTATTTGTTGATGGTGGTTCCCTGCAGGAGAGAAACACAAGGTGACTGGACCCACCTCCCGCTCCCACCTCCTTTAATGTCTCCTAGCAGAGTGCCAGCATCACTTAGTAATGGAGCTCTGCTTCCTTCTCAGAGGTGCACATGGGTTTCTCCCTTTCTTTGCCTGAGTCACTAATGCACTCCACAGTCTGTCTGGATGCTGGAGGAAGGCACTAGCTCCTGTGGCATATTATCTGTATGCAGCTTATTAGATATGGGCCCCCTGGCTTAGGGGCCAGGTTGCTACAACACTCCCATGCTTGCCGCCCTTGGCAGCTTTCATATTAGACCCTGCCTGGTCAGCGCTCATATACAAAGTCTAAATATATAAGATCTGACCCTGCACTAGACCTTGAAACTGCTATTGAGCGGCCTATCGCTGTGTATGGCAGCTGTATTGTACTGTGTATGATAGCGTATCTCAAGCATGCTGACATGCGCAGTCTTCCTGTGTTTTTTTTTTTGTTTAAGTTTCCCACGCTGTCACTTTGCAGCGGCACGTATATATGGGCTCTCCTGTGCATAGTACGCGGCAAAATAGAACATGCTGCATTCTTTTTTGCGCTTCCGTGTTATGCAACGCATACCCACAAATATGAGCGAAACAACATAAGGCAATGTATTTGATTGCCTGCGAGTTACTGTGTATCACATGCGTGTACATCCTGCGTGTAATATGCAGTAAACTAACGCTCGTGTGAGCCCGACCTAATATAGATTTCAAGTGACTTTGCAACTAATTCCATGTTTAAGTGAATGAGAACGAGGGAATGATCAGTATTTAAACCGAACGATTAGTGAACGAGCCAATGATGATTTTATGCCTGCATGATGAACGGAAAGCAAACAATTTATCGTTCATCATTTGTTCATTGGCTGCATTTTACACTCAACCATTATCATTCATTTTTGCTCGTTTGAACGATTTTTGGAATAATTGTTCCGTCTAAAAATGCCTTAAAGGTGACTTTCACACTACGTCTGCATTTTGGGTTAGCGTCAAGAGAATTACTGATGAAAACCTCAGTCGTATATGTTTAACGAATGCCAGTCACCTGTAGTCTGCCTTTGTAAAAAAAACATACCGCACAGCATACAGTTTTACTTAATGCCTCTGAATGAATAATGCCGTGTGCTGCAAAATTCCATGCAGCAAAAAAGCTGCAATTCCAACAGATACTTCCTGAATGGAGGCCAAAGTGGCCTCTGTTGGGTAAATGAGGGTCTAAGGATTCATTTACCATATGCACAAGGAGCTTTCCCAACTTATGCAGTAAACCTAAAAGGCTGGTTTAGAAGGGGCGGGTGTCGGGCAAACGATGCACTCGTTCCTGCACATATTAGCTCCCGTGCACCTGCATGGGAGCTACCGTAGTATCATTAGGTCTCAGCAGGGAGGCAGCAGAAGATTTCTCTTCTCGCGCTCCCCACCCCACTCAATTGAGATAACACAGCGGCTGTTCAGTACTAAGCGGCCGCTATTCACACTGAACAAGGAGCGATCAGCTGATCGTCCATCGTTTATGCTGAATAAACGATGGACAATCAGCTGATTGCTCCTCATTCAGTGTAACTAAGGCCTGCTCAGTACTGAATGGCCGCTGTGTTATCTGAATGGAGAGGGGCGGGGGAGCGCGAGTTGAGAAATCTGCTGCTGCCTCCCCGCTGAGACCTAACGATACTAGCTCCTGTGCAGGAGCTAGTATGTGCGGGGATGAGTGTCGGGCATCGTTTGCCCGACACTCGTCCTGTCTAAACCAGCCTTAACTCTGCAGACACTGTGTGATAGTAGGGCTCTCTCACACACATATATCACGCATGCATAATATGCAGTACCAATCTCACATTGACTTTCAATTGTGACTCGCACACAGTACATAAAATGAGTGCGCAAAAAAGATCGTGACATGCACTATCTTGGCGCACATTACGCACGCGTACACGTAAGGATAGTGTCATTTGATACTTGCTACATGCTCTCGCATACGAGTTATGCCTGTGGCGTGCAGCAAAACGATTGTGTGAGAGAGCCCTAACAATTCTGGTAATTCTATTTACTTCCTATGGAATATTTTCTTTGATCAGTAGTATCTCTTCTTCTTTCACAACCCTAATAAGAGAACTATTTATAGTTACTGAGCCGCCCAAGGTAATCTTTTTGTGCTGCACTTCCTCTATAATATAACAGGGTATGTGTAAGGATTTCCATAATTTTTTTATCGTGTTTCCTGAAATACTCTGGTGCTGATAGCCTTATTTGTTAATTACATAATTGTACAATATAAATGGATACTTTTGTTTCTTCCTTAATAATATCACAGTGAATTGTTTCTGTATTTATAAAGCTAAAACAAAAGATTCTCCATTATGTCAGGTGGACCACAGTGGGCTTAATAATAGGAGTGTTTGTATGGAACTGACTGAAATCCACATCAAATTCTGCATGATTGGCTTTACTGAGTGGATTCCACTTTGAACTATGTATAACAGCAGGCACAAAGTTAGAGCCACTTCAGAGGGAGGTCTAAACACATTTTGTTCCTCAAACAGAATTAAAGGGTCTCTCCAGGACTAAGACATTGATGATCTATCCTTAGGATAGATCATTAATATCAGATCGTTGAGGTCCGCTGCTCAGGATGCCCACCTGATTGAAGAGGCGGTGGCACACGAATGAGCACTATGGTTACTTCTCAGACCTGTGACTTTGCATTTATCAGTCACATAGCCTTTACTATTTTTAAACTTTATTTTTACATTTTCTACCATTACCACCAGGGCATGTGACCATGTGATCTCTTAACAGCTTTTATAATGCCCTGCAATGCTGCTCAATTGCAGTGTGTTATGCATTATACGAAGCCCTGCAACTCACATGGGCTAATAGGTGTACTAAATAGGTAAACCTTAGGGTCATTGTTGGCAACCCATTAGGGAAAAGCGATGGGTGAGTTGCTATTGCCTGGAATTAAATGGATGGGATCAGAATTATCTCTGATTCCAGCTGTAGAGTGAGGAAATGGCTGTATAATACAACTGGCACCTGAAATGATGGCAAGGCCAAAGCTCCTATGCCCGCAGTATGCCACATAGTGATTACAGTTTTCACTCGATTGTCCAGAATAGATATTGCAGACTAGATCACCTCCTTGTTTCCCACAAATTAGACCTTCATCTAAACTGTTCTATGGAATAATTCATGTAGTCCGATCATTACCCTGTTTTTGGTGAACTAGCTTGCTTTGATAGGGACCATAGGATTAACGTGTGGAGATTAAACGATAACTTACTAAACAATATTATCTGTGTCCAAAGTATTAAGAAGGCGATTGTTGAATTTGATGACCTACACAAAAACAATGTCTGGGCCTCTATCCAATCAGAAACCCTGAAGTGTGTCCTCAGAGGAATCTTTATATCCCCCGGGGCCTGACTTAAAAGGGAAAGATCAATCAAATCAAAAAATCTCCCAGCTGATCTACGTATCAAGCAAACGTCTAATAAAAGAAAACCCCCTAGATATGTTAAAAGCCGAGATCTCTTCCCTCAGACAACAATTATCAATACTAGACCAATGCTCATTGGGATTCAGAAACAAAATCCATAGAGGTGCATTTGAACACGGGGATACATGTGGGCACTGTCTGGCCAGAACCCTCCACCCAATACTACCTCAATCCTATATACCTTAAATTCACTCTACCCAAGGAGGAACTGTCCACTCGAACTCAGATATACCAGAGACATTTGTTAAGGACCGCTAGGTCACATTAACCTTTCAAGCCTTGGGTTCCAAATCAATTCGCATCCGGTGCACCACGGAGGCCAAGAACCACACAAAGAGTTGGTTTCTAGTTCTCCTCAGATACGTAGAGAGAGCCCCGGCAAGTATATAGCTCACTCTGCTTAAGGCGTACGTACTCTGAGCGTTTATTGACTTGGTATAGTTCTAGTACAGGAAAGGAATACGTCATTAGTCATGGGGTTAATCTTATTGGGTTAGAAAAACATCAAGAATCGTGCATTGTTCAGCAATCAGCGTAGTGAGAATATATCTGTAATCGTCCTCCCTTGTATCCACTCTGTGATTCAGGTGGCTGTAGTACAGTCAGTTCCTTTGTCCAAGTCTGCGAATGTAGGTGTGGGAGGCCTTTTTCTGATAACAACTGTGTCCAGACTTGGTTCTCATGAAAAAAAAAAGAGACACATCATTAGACATTGCACCGAATCTCATGCTCTAAAGCTATTTCTGCTTGAATTATTGTTTCACTACACACAAGCTTATTTACATCTTATAATGCTCCATTTTGTATCTAGCGGCCATTTTGAGACAGATTCTTCCATTTTATGCACCTGTACCTTCTCACATTTAGATCATACTATGATAAACTTTGCAACCTAAAAAAAGATTCTGCGACGGTCCTGTCTTCAGAGGGGAGGTGGGGGGGGGGGGGGGGGGAAGCATAGACACCTACCTATATAATCGTGCCACTAGCAGGATAGATGTAGAGGACACTTGCGTGATGCAGTTGAATTTTTCACCTCCAGAACTATTAGAATGAATCAAAAATGTTAAAAATAGGTAAGGGTCCAGGCCTTGGTGGTTTTTGAGCTAGATTTTATAAGGTGCTTAGGGAGGAGATGTCCCCTCTCATCCTTCGCTCTTTCAACTGAATTTCCCATGGTTGCCTCTTCAAACCACATGCCCTGCAGACTCATATAGTGGTCATTCCAAAGCCAGGAAAAGATGCATTGGTCTATGGCAACTTTAGGCCCATCTCACTTATAAACATTGATGTAAAAAATGTTTTCCAAACTGCTAGCTGATCGGTTACAATCCCTCATTACAGATCCAATCCACAGAGAACAGGTGGGCTTTGTCCTGGGGAAGACAACACTGTTAAATCCATGTCCTTGGTGTCTCAGGCCTTATGGCGGTGGATGTGAAGAAGGCTTTCGATAGTTAGTTGGGATATTGGCACTATACAATCAACCCACTGCTAGAGTCAGAGTTAATGGGTCCCTTTCGGCCCCTCTTTTGATCCAGAATGGCACAAAACAGGGATGTCCTTTGTCTCCATTCCTATATACTTTAACCATGGAATCCCTGGCCAACACAATTAGACAGAACTGTTCCATAAGGGAGGTAGTGGCCAAACTCAACACAAGATGTTGCTCTTTGCAGACGACCTCCTCTTATTTTTGTCCTGTACAAAGGAAAGCCTTCCGGTGATACTACATGAGTTTAGAAAATTCAGTGCAATCAACAACTTTAAGGTTAACCTTCAAAAGTCTGAGATTCTGAATGTCTTGTTGCCGCAGACCAAGGTGTCATTCCTAGAAAGACAGTTCCCCTTTCGATGGAAACATTCCTCTATAAAATACTTAGGGATTCACTTTCCAGCTGATCCCACTGGAGTCTTTCCCTGAACTTTGTTCCATTTGCCTCCAGTGTGGAGAAGGATTTGGATAAATGGGATCTGCTCTTTCTGTCCAGGAGTGGCAGAGTAAACAGCACTAAAATGGACACCCTTTCGAAGTTCCTGTAGCTATGTCAGACTTTTCTGCTGCGAGACACAATATTTCTAATTGGCCCTTAAACCTACTTAAACATCAAACTACCAAGTTATGGGTAGAGATTGAATGTGACATGGACCATTGGTTAATTCAGGGAATTTTCTGGATCTCCGGTAGCTTCCTTGAAAAGTCTTCTTCCTTGTCCCCATTCCTGATTCCGCTGGTAGATGTTTGGTCTAGATTGGCCTCTAAATACAACCTGATTACCTAACCAGGCCCTCTTACTCCCTTAGTGGCTAACCCCCAATTTGAGGCCACCACTAATAGCCCTACTCTCCTATCCCTACCCACTTTTCCCATACCTCGAATTAGAGATGTTGTGACCAAGTCGGCTCTTAGGCCTTTGATGGATTTTTATAGAGACACTACAGTTTCCCCCGGGGCCTGGATGCAATACTTCCAGTTAAGGGGCTTTATAAAATCTCTGACACCTAAGTAGAATATGACGAAAGCCTGGTTTAGACACAACGATTATCGCTCAAAAGATGTCTTTTGAGCAATAATCGTTGTGTGCATTTACAGGGCAAGGTGATCACTCAAACATTGAGCGATCACCTTGCACTCCAAACGGGGTATGCAGAAGTCAAGCAGGGCTGCTTGTCTTCTGCATCCAGCTGTTATCTGCTCGCAGTGCTCGGCTATCATATAGCCAAGCGCTCCGAGCAGGGTATGCAGAACACAGCTGGACTGCTGTGTTCTTCATGCCCTGTCTATTCACGGAGCGCTCAGCTGGTATACAGCTGTGCACTCCGTGTGGAGTATGAAGAACATAGCTGGATCGCTGTGTTCTTCATTCCCCGCCTGTGTTCACTGAGCGAGATACAGCTGAAACAATAGTATCAGCTATATCCTGCTGTGAACTCCTGAGGAGGCTGATCATTGTCTTTCAGCATGCTAAAAGACAATGATCAGCGACTGGTTAACGAAAACTGCGTGATTTCAGTGCAGTTAGACACAACGATTATCGCTCAAAAGCCATCTTTTGAGCGATAATCGTTATGTCTAAATGGGCCTTAAGCCACTTACTACCTTCGAGGAACTGTGTTTGTCCTCGGACTCTCCCAAACACTTGATTTCTGTACTACATAAGATGCTGCTGACCCAGGACACGAAAGATGAAGCTCCGGGGTATGTGGCAGCATAGGAGAGAGAGCTTGGAAGGTGCCTGCCTCGGGAATTCAGGCATGAAGCTCATATTCTAACACACAAGATGGTAGTCTCATGTAAATTACAAAAACTCAATTACCAGATTCTTTCTAGGTGGTATAGAACTCTTGAGAGATTGCATAAAATATCTGATCAGATCTCTCCTCTATGCAGGAGGTGCTCTGGAGCCATTGGCACTATGAATCATATCTGGTGGGAATGTCCCTATAAAGAAGCTTTGTGGCAGGACATTGTGTTCCTATATAATCATACATATAGATCATCTATCAGGCTTAACCCTGAGGCTGCTCTATTATCTCTATTTCCTGGTTCTGTTTCACTTATTAAGAAACTGGCCTACTCTGATTCTTCATCCTTGCCACTTCACAAATTATTCCCAGGATATGGCATTCTTCCACTCCCCCCTCCATGGTGATGTGGGTTGAGGCGATGAATACACTCATGAGGTTCAAGGAAATGAGAGCAGATGAGGTTAACACACACCCATGCTTCTATGCTACCTGGCAACCTTAGATTTCTATGCGGTTGTCTTAGAGATTTGAAAATTGGATATTAACTGGAGAGGCCTAGGCTTTAGTATTCGTATATTGACTTTTCCCATAATAGATCGGACTCATTAGTAGTCTGGTACCAACACTCTGTCCCGCTTTTCCCCCTCCCTCTCTTTCCCTTTACTTTTTTTTCTGCATGCATTGTGTTTAGTTTAATTTTCTTATTTTTTCTTTACTCAAGGTAATATGTGGGGAGGGGTGTTTCTAATAGCCTGTCTTTGCATTCCTTAATTGAGACTGGATAATATAACTTTTTCTTTCATGATAATTGTTTATACATAATTGTTATTTGTATAAATGCCGTCTGAATAAAAACTTTTTTTGAAATGAATATACACAGTGACAAAGAAAATCGAAAAAAAAAAAGTTTACCATTATAAAAGTATAACTTGATTAAAATGATAGGTCTTAAGACACATTCCCCTTTAAAGGATAGGGTCAGATGAAAATATACAATGGTACACAGTTGCTGCAAACTTGAAACTAATGCTTAACACAACAAAAGCCATTGAAAGGGTCATTTTAGGTTTGTAGCTATTGTAACAAAGGCTTACTTATTGTACTGCCATTTAGGCCGAGTGTCCATGTGCGATTTGTCAAAGCGTGATCCGCGGTAATAAATTGCACGCATGACACCCTTTCTATAGGATAACTATGGAAAGCGTAGCCCAATCTACACTAGCGTCTAAAAATCAAGGCATGCAACAATTTGCCATGATTCTCCGTGATGAACCTATCATTATAGCCTCATGCCCATGGCCTTGAGGGGCTCCGGAAGCGGAATACCGCAGCAAAGTCCGTCACAGCAACCTCTCAAAGACCCCATACTTACCTCTGGATCCACTGCGTAGCTCCCGCATGACACTGCTGGCGCGCATGCACAGTGCAGCGCATGACACGCCGGCGGTGTCACATGACGCGCTGGCAGCGTCACATGATGCGGCCAGCGGTGGGCAGGGTGCGTATTCACGCTATACTTCCGATGTGCTACTTTCGCGGTGGAATTCTGCAGCATATACATTGAGCTATTAGGTTTAATAAAACCTAATAGCTGCGGTGAAACAATGCGGATTTCTGCCGCATTTCATGCAGCGGAAATCCCACTGTGGACATTAGCCCTAAGATAGGTTCAGCGCGGAAAATTGTGTTGATATTAGTGCTCCCCCATGGTGGAATATCACTCGCGATATTCCGTCCCGCCCATGGACTCTCGGCCTTAAAGGGGTTGTCTCGCGGCAGCAAGTGGGGGTATACACTTCTGTATGGCCATATTAATGCACTTTGCAATATACATCGTGCATTAAATATGAGCCATACAGAAGTTATTCACTTACCTGCTCCGTTGCTAGCGTCCCCGTCTCCATGGCTCCGTCTAATTTCGCTGTCTTCTTGCTTTTTTAGACGCGCTTGCGCTGTGTGGTCTTCTCCCCTTCTGCTCGGTCCAGGCACGAGCGGCGTTCTGGCTCCGCCCCCTTCTACGCGTCATTGCATAGCTCCGCCCCATCACGTGTGCCGATTCCAGCCAATCAGGAGGCAATGGAACGCACAGAGTCCATGGTGCTCCATGGGAGAAGACCCGCGGTGCACCATGGGAGAAAACCGCAGTGCATCCCTGGGAAAGGACCGGCGGCCATCTTAGGGAGAAGATTTTTTAAAGTCCTAATTTTGTCGGATCGCTAAGTAGCAAGCGGTTTAAAAACCGCTTTACTTTGCTATTTTATGCCAGGGGGGTGACAGGGGGAATGGGGTAAGGTAAAATTTTGAGGTTTGCCGCGAGACAACCCCTTTAATGGTAATGTTCCTCTACTATAATGTATGTTGTTCCACTAGTAGGCTTGTGTTACCTTTAACCTTCCTTTTTTATCTGTTTATTTTCTGGTTAGGTAAGTATGGTGCTTCCCAGAGGCCATATTTCTACTTCCATAAAAACACATTTGTAGTTCAGTCAATACTAAATCATTGTTATTTAAGTTGCAATCTGTAATGGAATCCGTTTCACCATGTAGCCAAGTTTTTGCCCTAAGCCTCACCAAAGATTTATGGAACTAGATAATGTGGCAGAGTAATTCAGAGACATTTAAACCAGAATAATTAGCTTTTTTGAACAGCTCTTATGCAGAATTATATGACTTTATGGTTATAACCTGCAAACATACTCTATCTAGTCTAGCCCAGCAGTCATACTCCATTTCATCTATACTCTACATCTTGCTAATCTACCAAATTTGCATTGTATGGCTGAAAGAATGAGGTCATCTGACCATCACACCTTGTTGTTACATACCCCATTGTAAAGCCATGGGGATTATTATGGAGTTGTGGCTCCTTTTGCAGCTATTACAACCTCCACTCCTATGGAAGACTTTCCTTAAGATTTTAGAATGTGTTTGTGCCCATTCAACTTAAAAATGCATTTCTGAGCTCAGGAACTGATGTCAAACAAGAAGGTCAGGTCAGGCCAGGCTTGCTTGTGGCATTCCAATTTACCTCCAATCTATTAAGTGGGGTTAAGATCAGGGCCCTGTGCATGCCACTTGTGTTCCTACATATCACTGGAAAAGGTTACAGCTACTACAATTAGGGCAGGTTGCACATGTGCAAAATACTGATGAAGATCCACTTACATTGCCACCATTGACCATTGGGTGCAGATGCTTATTGTGCACAGATAAGGCTTCTATAGAGCTACCAGTCACATGGTCATGTGTAGTATCCTATGCTTGCTAACAGCCTGTCGGTCATGCCCCTATTAGATCGAGCAGGTTGCCCAGCACCTTCTAAGTACACCTCATAAAGTCCTGACATCCTCCCCCAATATTAAAAGTCCAACTGCAGCCTGAAAAGGTAATACATTTGAGGTATGGGTGGTAAATGAGACTAGGCATGTTACTGTAAGTTCACTAGAATTTTGCACCTGTGCAACATCCTTCATATGATATTGTGACCCTTTTTGTGCTGTGGGGAACTGCTTTGTCACACATCCTTGTGTAGGAAGCGTTCGCTTAGGTGCTCTGAAGCGACTCCCTCTCGCCTGCGACAGAGCCACAGTGGCCTCTTTGTGGTGTTATTGCGATTTTATTTTTTTTATTAGTAAATCGTGATGCTAGCGCTACATTAGCACAAGAATGTTAAATGTGATGCAATTAAGAAATCACAAGAACTGGGGATTAAAACGTAAAAACTTTTTTTTCCATTTCATTGTTAATGTCAGTGGCGATCATATATCAGTGTACACATACAAGCCTTTCATTAAAAGTGGTTATTTTCTTTTACATGTTGGGAGTTTCATTAACAAGAATAATGTACATAGGATTCCTCAGGTTAAAGACAGAGATGATGTCTGGGTAACGTATAGCAGTTCTGTTAGTTTTCCTTGGGCCGGTTTAATGGCTCTTCAGTGGTATGAACTGTGAGCAGTATACACCATCGTTTTGGCCCAGGTTATGAGGGTATTCTGTGGCTCTGGTGTGCAAAATTATAACTCTGCTCTGTAGTTGGGGCCCTCTCCTCACGGTAAAATGAATACTTCTCTGTTTTACCTTTCGTGTCTTGGCCACCTCGCAGGGACTCTCCTGTGACAGGCTGCAACTCACCCTCTGCTTTCTATCTCTGAGCCAATTCTTTACACAGATACATACATTTTCACCCAATCCGAGCTGTCTCATTTTGTATATCAACCTATTATGCGGCACAGTGTCAAATGCTTTAGAGTAGTCCAGATATACGAGATCAATAGACTCTCCCAGGTCCAGCCTAAAGCTTACTTCATCGTAGAAGCTGATCAGATCTGACATGATCGACCCTTCATGAATCCATGCTGGTGAGGAGTTATTCCGTTGTTCTCCTTGAGGTATTGTACGAAGGTGTCTCTCAGAAACCCCTCGAATATTTTTCCAGTTACTGAAGTGAGACTTACCGGCCTGTAGTTATCAGGTTCACTTTTGGACCCCGTTTTGTAAATTGGAACCATGTTGGCAATGCGCCAATCCAGTGGTATAACCCCGGTCTTGATAGTATCCATAAATATTAGATATAGCGGCCTAGCTATCACATCACTTAGTTCCCTTAGTACCCTGGGGTGTATTCCATCTGGGCCTGGCGATTTATCGATTTTAATCTTCTTTAACCGATTCCGCACTTTCTCCTGCATTAGGTATGAGATATTTTGTGAGGGATTCATTTTGCTCCCCTGCATCTCATGTGGCATTTCCTTTTCGTTTGTGAATACGCTTGAAAAGAAACTATTTAATAGGTTTGCCTTCTCTCCATCATCTTCAATGATTTCTCCTGCATTATTTGTTAAAGGGCCAGTGCTCTCGGTGCAAATCCTTTTGCTGTTAACCCCTTAGTGACGGCCCAATAGTATTTTTACGTCCTGCGCCGCTATCTCCCCCCATACAGCGCGGCATCAGCTGTTTATTACAGCTGACACCCGCGGGCAATAGCCATACGGCTATTATGACAGCAGCATTTAAATCCCCCGATGTTTGGGGGTCCCGTACGCCCCCCCCCCTACGCGGTGAGATCGGAGGAGCCGTGCAGGTGTCATGGCAGCCGGGGGCCTTCTAAAAGGCCCCAGGGCTGCCTTAGCAGACTGCCTATCAAGCCATCTCCGTGGGGTGGCTTGATAGACTGCCTGTCAAAAAGCAGTATGACGTAATGCTATAGCATTACGTCATACTGCAGGAGTGATCAAAGCATCGCTGGTTGTAGTCCTCTAGGAGGACTAAAAGAAAGTATAAAAATAAGAACAAAAAGTTTTACTAATCATTAAAAAAAAATAAAAGTAGTAAAAGTTAAAAAAAAAACCTTTTGCAATATTTGCAATAAAAAAAATCAAAATATTAAAGCAAAAATATGTATTTGGTATCGCTGCGTCTGTAAAAGTCCGATCTATCAAATTAATGCATTATTTTACCCACACGATGAACGTGGTCTGAAAAAAAAAAGAACGCCAGAAATGCACTTTTTTGGTCACTCAATCTCTGAGAAAAAATGTAATAAAAAGCGATCAAAAAGTCAATGGTATGCGAAAATGGTACCAACGGAAATGACAGGACGTACCGCACAAAATGAGCCCTCACTCAACTACTCTTCTGTCGACGGAAAAATAAAAAAGTTATTGTGCGCAGAAAATGGACGCAAAAAATATTTTTAAAAAATTAAATCTCTAAAAAAAAATTCAAGTACTACAGCAAAAAAAACTATACAAGTTTGTAGTATTACTACATTATTGTAGTAATTGTATTCACCCATAGAATAAAGTTATCATGTCATTTTTGTTGCAGTTTGTGCACCGTAGAAACCAGACGCACCAAAAGATGGCGGAATGTCATTTTTTTTTTTCATTTCTCTCCACTTAGAATTTTTTAAAAGTTTTTCAGTATATTATATGGTATAATAAATAGTACCATTGAAAACCACAACTAGTCCTGCAAAAAACAAGCCCTCAGGGTGCGTTCACACGAGGGTGTTTTTGTGCGTACTTAGGTGCGAACATACGTCTGCACCTAGGTACGAGCAAAAACATGCGTGAACACAGCTGCGTGCTTGTTGTCAATGGAGCCGTGGCTGCTGCTGGCGGCTCCATTGAAAACAATGCTCTTCCGGCCCTCTGCATTCTTTTTCAGGGAAAGGCATTACATATAACCCTTCCTGAAAAAGAAACATTTTAGTGCAAAACAAAAATTTTTTTTAAAAAACGTGCCTCTCCGCCGCTGCTGTGACCCCCGCGTGCATAAAGGACAAATCTGCCGCATGCGGCAGATGTTTCCTTCACCCCCGCTAGTTAAAATAATTCCCTGCTGCTACATCTGCCACATCTGTGGCAGATGCAGCAAAGGAATTCTTTAATTCTCAACCGCAGCTGTCACACATGTCAGCTGCGGTAGAGAATCCTGCTGCCGGCATCCCGTCAATGGCTTTTCAGGGAAGGGCTTCACAATCAGAGCTACCAGCAGGCGGGGATTTTAAATCCCCGGTTGCTGATAGCTCAGCAGCGCTACAGAGCCGGGGGCAGCAGCAGAAGTCGCCGCTGAGCCCCGGCAGCTGTCAATGGCTTTTCAGGAAAGGGCTTCATAAGCCCTTCCCTGAAAAGCCCTTTAAAATAGTGTACAAAACAAAAAAGTTATACTCACCTGCCGGGGCTCAGCCGCGGCTTCGGCAGGTGTTTACGACTCTGTAGTTCTGAACTTTCAGCAACCGGGGATTTAAAATCCCCGCCTGCTGGTAGCTCCAATTGTGATTGGCTGAATTAATTACGAAAATTATGTAATTATTGGGATGGTTTACCCCTTAGTGACGGCCATAGTGTTTTTACATCCTGCAACTGCAGGACATGTATGGAGGAAGATTATGCTACGATCTCCTTCCATACATCGTGGGTGTCAGCTGTTTCTTACATGTGACACCCGCGGGCAACAGCCCCCACAAGCCGTGCTACCAATCGGGGCTGTTAACCCGTTAAATGCCACTGTCCATTCTGACAGCGGCATTTAAATCCCCCGAACGATGCTCGGGGATTCTGTACAGCCCCCCTTGTGATAAAATTGCAGGGTGCCGTGCGGGTGTCATGGCAGCTGGGGGCCTTCTGAAGGCAATCTTCGTGAGGTAGCTTGATAAGCTGCCTGTCAGATTGAAGTATGATGTAATGCTGTGGCATTACATCATACTGCAAGAGCAATCAAAGCATTTCATGTTAAAAGAAAATGTAAAAATAAAAAACAATAAAGTTTTACTAATTAAAAAAAAGTAATAAAAATTCATATTTTCAACACAAGAATCTAAATAATAAAACAAAAACACATATTTGGTATCGCTGCGTCTGTTAAAGTCTGAGCTATCAAAGTAATGCATTATTTACAGCGCATAGTGAACGTTATTAAAAAAATAACTAAAGGACGCCAGATATGCACTTTTTTGGTCACCCTGTCTCCAAGAAAAAATGTAATAAAAAGCGTTCGAAAAGTCGTATGTATTCCACAATGATACCAACAGAAACTATAGGACATACTGCAAAAAATGAGGCCTCACACAATTATGTCGATGGAAAAATAAAGTTATTCTGTGCAGAAAATGGAGACAGAAAATAATGTAAAAAAATTAAATATCTTAAAAAAAACACAAGTAGCACAGCTAAAAAAAACTATACAAATTTGGTGTCGTACTGACTCAAAGAATAAAGTTGTCATGTCATTGTTGTTGCAGTTTGTGCGCTGTAGAAACAAGATGCAGCGAAAGATGGCGGAATGTCGTTTTTTTTTCTATTTCTCTCTACTTAAAATTTTTTAAAAGTTTTTCAGTACATTATATGGCATATTAAATAGTACTATTGAGAAAACCAACTCGTCCCGCAAAAAACAAGCCCTCATACAGGTAGATCGATGGATAAATAGAGGAGTTACGATTTTTTTAAAGGGGGTAGGGAAAAACGAAAATGGGAAAAAAAACAAAAAAGCTCCATCACTAAGGGGCTAAAACACTTGCTTATATCACCAAATGACATTCATCTTAACAATTTATCTGCCCATGTAAAAGGACCATTAGCCCCATAATGGCATAGGAGGTTTGAGCAATAGCTGTCAGTTATCTTGGGCACAACCTGACTGTTAGGCCTCACTAAAGACTGTGCTTCTAACTGTTCCACTTTTCGAGAGACAGTTTCCAGAGGTGAGAGAGTAACCCATACGTTTTTGCCCCATATCCCCTCAAGTTTTGCTCTGCATCTACAAACTGTGCGCAAAATAAAATACTAATTTGTGCTCAAAATAATTTGCTTAATACCACAGTGTACAACATTCCAGTGAGTAACAGGCAACTTTTTCAAGTATGATTGCAGAATTAGACTACATGGGGTCTAACACTGCCAATACGGGGAACGGTAGATCCTGAGGACAACAGCACAGGTGATGCAACACCCCCTTCTGGTCCTTGGACAGAATGTTGTCCTCAGAGCGAAGGGTCACCTTAAGAAAGTCATACACTGTATTTAATATGTATAAAACAATACTTGCCTTTGTTTGTGTATGCAGGCTTTAATTTTTGAGATGTCAAAATATTCATTCAAGAGTACATTGAATGCCTTAGACACAAAGGTTTTTGTTGTAAACGCTGTATGTGTTTTGGCACAGGATAGATTGAATTTTACCAGCACTAGATATGTATATGCCAAGTTAATTGTAAATAATTAAGGGTGTTTCCGTATAATAAGTTTGGATTTTCCAGTTCCTTGTTTCGTCATGTTATCCATTTTCTAATACAAACATGTTGTTAAATAATTTCTGACTATGATGTATTATTAAATTACATGTGAGTACCACAATTCCCGATATCTGTTCTATAAGGCTGGGTTCACACAGGGTGGATTTGCCGTGGAATTTCCCTGCAGCAAATCCGCCTGTGGCAGCTAATCCCAGGATTAGCCAGCCATGTGGATTAGGTGTATCAATAATCTCATCCACATAGGGTGACCATTCCGTCGCAGCGAAGCCGGCGCTGCGGCACAGATTCCCGGGACGCAGCATGTCATTTTTTTTTTCCATTGCGGCCTCACTCCTCTCTATGGGAGAGCTGGCTGCAATGGAAAAGCATGTGGCGAAGCCGCCCGAGAACCCGCGGCTAAGCACCACAGGTTTTGAAGGGGGGGTTGCTGGGGTGGCGGGGGGGGGGGGGGGGGATGGGAGAGAGAGAGCTTGAGAAGAGCGAGGCTTGCTCGAGTAACTGACTTATCCGAGCGTGCTCGCTCATCTCTAATCGTTATGTTAAATTGAAAAGACATTGCAGTCAAAAAACTGTTTAGACAATTCAATTTGGTGTCTGTAATCATTGCTGCCTGGACACTGAAAAGCAGAACTTGACTTCACTTTTTCTTTTGTAAAGAGATATTACATAACCAGAAAAGAGTACAAAGACAAAAACACAACCTCTCAGCCCAATGCTCAGCATATGCTGTGCTATGGTACAATTCTGTTGCAAGAATGGATAGCCATCATCTTAGGATATTGAACATACAGCTGTACATATACAGAAAACAATATGTAGATACATTATATATAAAAACAGATTCATGCAATATAATACCAAGATCAACGAAGTCTCAGCACAGAATCTTGCAGAATAGCAGTAACAACCATCATCTATGTAAATCCCTGAAAAACTAACAAATTCCCCACTGAAAGGCTTATTGGAATACCTATCTGAAACACTGTCCCTGAGAATAAAAGGGCACTAGAGCCCTGACAAGAATCAAACAAGCAATAATGAAATATGAACCAAGGCAGACAGAAGCAACCAGGAATGAGAAGATAAACTTTGAACTAGAAACAGAGACTAAGAATAGCTAAGGAACAAGACACACTGGCTTAATAAACTAGACTAAACTAGAAGAAGGTACTTAGAAGGGCGTAACTATAGGGGATGCAGAGCATGCAGTTGCACCTGGGCCCACGAGCCTTAGGGGGCCTATAAGTCTTCTCTTCTCTATGTAGAAAGCCAAGTACTATGAATAAAGCATTGTAGTTGGGGGCCCTGGTACAGATTTTGCATTGGAGAGCAGAAGCTTCACGTTATGCCTCTGCTTAGAGCTATCATCCACACTGTACTGCTGAAACTATGAATACCTAAAGGGAAACCTGTTCCATCCTACGGATCTAATAAACTAAAGTTATAGGCTGAGTTGGGGGATGTGATTTTTTTTAAATACTCTCCTTCCCCACTGTCTGCTAGCAAACCACCGCTTGGTGCATTGCACAGATACCTTCTCTTCATGACATGTACAGTACACACACACTCCATGATAAAGGGGCAGTGTGTGCGCACACATGCAATGAAGAGAAGGAGTTTGCACAATGTATTGAGCGGCAGATTTACGGGCAAAACGTGAGAGAATGGGGATGCAAGTAAGTATAAAAATCACACCCTGTGGGTAAGCAACCCCTTTTCTACAGAGCGCCTTAATCACAGTGCCTCCTAAAATAAGTAAAACCTACTTACTTGCCCCCCGTTCTAAGTCACTCAGTGATACAGGCAGGCCTACTAGAATACCGCAGGCAGAACAATGACATCATTGTGTCGCCTACATTCTGGAAAAGGTGCCAAATGGCAAGGAAGGAAACTGAAGGTTATCTTGCTCCTGTCAACACCAGTTCAAGTGTATTCATGTCAACTTTCTGTACATTCCTCATTTCTGTGTTTCAGATTACATCAGATTTAAAGCAGCCACAAGCATTCTAAAAATGGTTGTTAAGGAAAATCTTAATATCAGCAATGACAGTGAAACCTACTGTAAAACAGTCAGCTGCAAGCATGTTAAAATGATTTGCATCTTTCACAATTCATCATGGTTCCCTCTGTATGTGTTGATGATAGGTTTTTTATGGACAGCCAAGATGACCACCACCATCTTTAGACTACCAGAACATTTATAGTGCATTGCTAGTGTTATAACTATCAATGAACTGTAGCTGCTTTGTGATTGACAAACGCTGTTCATATGATCAGCACAGGCCAATCACGCTCCCCGGCCCGCTCCGTCTCTATTCCAGCAGTGCTGTGGGCAATGCAAGCTATACTGCTAATCAGGGTGAAGGGTAACATTTAGCACATTGCGTTAGGCATGGGTTGCCCTTATCAGCACTCAGGGGCACAGCCTTAAACAATAAATAGAAACAGAGCAATTGCAATAACAGGAGAAGTAATAATCGCCATCACCATGGCACCCCTTTTTATATTTGTGTTACTTCTTCTGGTAACAACTTTGGAAGGTTTTTACTTATCAAATGCTTCTCAGATTTTTTTTCAGGACATGTTGTACTTTTTGTTAGTGGTATTGTACTTTATGTAAGTGGTAAATTTAAATTGATATGGGTTTTTTGTATATTTATTTCTCATAAATTTTATTGAATTTTGAATAGAGTAATAATACTCTAAAACAAATATAAACAAAGCAGTCATTGTTTGATAAACATCGGAAATACGATACATCATTAAAACTTATAATCCTGATAGAAGGTCATGCGTACCTTGTCAAAATATAAAAAACAACTTCCTTTTATCCAAGTCAACAATATAATAATCAGAAATTATCCAGAATTATAACTGCTGAAACATTAACAAAAAAAAGAGAGGAGAAGGAAAAAAAAAAAGGGGGGGGGGGGGTTATTGAGGATAAGACACGAGGTTTATATGTGGGGAGGGGGAATGGTTAGAGGTTGGGCACCTTCATATTTGCCTGGTCTGTAGAGTTCTTCCTTTCTTCCAATCCCATGGTTTCACTTGAGCTGCGTCCCGTTAAACAGGGGGTGTAGAGAAGGCACTAATAGGCTGACTCAGATCGCAGGGGGTAGTCTGGGCAAGAGCTGTGGGGTTCCAGATCTGCATAGTAAGGGAATATTGGTACCAGGATGCCCATGTGCGATCAAAGGGTTCCTCCTGGTCCATCTGGAGGGAGGCCAATTTCTCATTAGTCTTTTGTGTATATTTGTTTTAAAGAAACCCTATATTTACAGAATATTTAGAGTTTTCAAACTTTATATTTTTTTCTGCTTTCTACTCATAACACACAAAATGGTTAATAAATAACATTTACCACACTTGCTTTAAAAGCGGATGTTCAAAATGTTACAGAATAAAAGAAATGCAACCAAAAATACTTTGGACAAATAAAATACTTAAAAAAACCCTGCTTTCTGTTGCTATCTTTTGATCCCTAAAACTGTTTTAATTTCTTTGTCGATTAGGTTGTGTGGGGGGCGGGCTCATTTTTTGTTTAGTGATCCATAGTTTTTGTTAAAGTCCTTTTCGGTTGAATATGACTATTGGGTTTTCATTAAAAAAAATTCTTGGATGAAGGGTGAGCAAAAAAGTGCACTTCTGACATTGCATATTTTTATTCTGATGGTGTTTACTATGTGTGATTATTTATGTTATATTTTAATAATCTGGGCGTTTACAGATGCATCAATACCAAATTTTTATTTTTTTTATCTTTTGATGTGATATCTTTTGAGATAAATATATATTACAGTAGATGTAAAAAGTCTATATACAACCTGTTAAAATGCCATATTTTGGAGGTTACGCTAAAGACACATTTGTGAGACCATTGCTTATCAGGCAGGGAAACTGGAAGTGGATAGGATAGCTCCACCATCCAGCCCACAGACTCCTTGGCATCCTGCTTCTCCAGGGCACTATCCAACTTGTTTTGTGCCTACACTGTTCTCTCTTGCATTGGGGGATCAGTTTGAGACCTTTTAAGTCCGACCGAGGCTTTGCGTGGCCTATTGAGGCCTGAACATCCCCAGGCTAGATTTCCAGGTGCTGGCACATGGAGGAAGCCCTAGTAGAAGCCCTCCTGTTTACCGGGACAAGGACAGACCCGGGAGCCTTTGCAGCTGTTGATGGGCCTCTATACTACAGCGAAATGTGAGATCAGCTTCTATCAAAGACAAACGGCCTATCTTCCAGGACTACCAACCACAGTCCAACTATTTGTGGACATTGTTCCTGCTACATTAGTGAAATGCAAAATTCTTCGACCAATCACCAAAGCACTTCAAATAGTTAATGTAAAATATAAATGGGGCTTCCCTTTGATCTCATTTTTCATCACCAGGGCAGATCTTACTCCGTAAGATCCCTGGAGGAGGCCTACCAAGCTGCAGAGACTACATGAAATCCATTAACGGTAACATCCATCCCGAAAAGTCTACCACCATGTTCTAGACTAACTTGGACCGTGACAGGCTCCTCCAGAAAACCAATTAGATTGGCTTCTGATCCTGCTCGGGTCTGAGCGGACATGGAAGCATGAGGTGAATGTTATCATGGGAGGCTCTCATAGGCTGCCAAAATACGAATGTATGTTACATTGATTTTTTAAGGCTGATGTTGGGTGTATCTGTGACTTTGGGGGTCTTGTGCCTGATTGAGCTTATTTACTTTGCAATAACCGAGACAATGTTGATTTTTGCTTCTTCTCCCTTCTTTCTATAGACACTGTTCTTAGATCTGGAGGCTCTATTGCTATGCTGGGAGCGGTCTGCAGAACATAATTTGGAGTTAAACCATTATCTATTGCGGAAGGAGTTTCTAACCCCTTTTTCAATCTCACATAGCAAAGTCAGTGCAGGTCCGCCTTGCTTTACAGGTTGTTACACATAAGATGACTGTCGAATTGAGATGAGCGAACGTACTCGTCCGAGCTTGATACTCGTTCGAGTATTAGCGTGTTCGAGATGCTCGTTATTCGAAACGAGCACCACGCGATGTTCGAGTTACTTTCACTTTCATCTCTGAGACGTTAGTGCGCTTTTCTGGCCAATAGAAAGACAGGGAAGGCATTACAACTTCCCCCTGCGACGTTCAAGCCCTATACCACCCCCCTGCAGTGAGTGGCTGGCGAGATCAGGTGTATATAAATCGGCCCCTCCCGCGGCTCGCCACAGATGCATTCTGACATAGTTCAGGGAAAGTGCTGTCTTGCTGGAGTTGCTACAAGGAGAGTGTTAGGAGTTATTTTAGGCTTCAAGAACCCCAACGGTCCTTCTTAGGGCCACATCTAACCGTGTGCAGTAGTGTGGAGGCTGCTTTTTGCAGTGTTGCACATTTTTTTTTTTTGTATATCGGCCGTGCAGAGCAATGCGTCCTGCAGTAATTTTACATTGTCCAGGGCCAGTAGTGGTGAGGCAGGGACAGAAGACATATTTAGTGTATATAGGCAGTGGGCCTTTCCAAAAACATTTGGGAAAAAAAATCTATTTGGGCTGCCTGTGACCGTCCTCAGTGTACTGGGTCTCTGCTGGGGGTAGTTGTCCTAATTCATACGCAGCCAGCTAAGTGTTACAGCAGGCTGCGCAAAATTCTTTCCTGGCTCTGCTGTGCGTTCCGTAAGCGAAGTCAGCCTCCAACCACAGGCCAATAAGCGGCACATTTAATTACAGCGTTCTGTTTCTGCACTACTGGTAATACAGCATGCTGAGGGGTAGGGGTAGGCCTAGAGGACGTGGACGCGGGCGAGGACGCGGAGGCCCAAGTCAGGGTGTGGGCACAGGCCGAGCCAGTGCGGTGGCCAGGGGTAGAGGCAGGGCCAGACCGAATAATCCACCAACTGTTTCCCAAAGCGCCCCCTCGCGCCATGCCACCCTGCAGAGGCCAAGGTGCTCTAAGGTGTGGCAGTTTTTCACAGAGACGCCTGACGACCGACGAACAGTGGTGTGCAACCTTTGTCACGCCAAGATCAGCTGGGGAGCCACCACCACCAGCATGCGCAGGCATATGATGGCCAAGCACCCCACAAGGTGGGACGAAGGCCGTTCACCGCTTCCGGTTTGCACCACTGCCTCTCCCCCTGTTCCCCAACCTGCCACTGAGATCCAACCCCCCTCTGAGGACACAGGCACGAGTGCCTATCGGCCTGCACCCACACCCTCACCTCCGCTGTCCTCGGCCCCATCCAGCAATGTCTCTCAGCGCAGCGTCCAGACGTCGCTAGCGCAACTGTTTGAGCGCAAGCGCAAGTACGCCGCCACGCACCCGCACGCTCAAGCGTTAAACGTGCACATTGCATAATTGATCAGCCTGGAGATGCTGCCGTATAGGCTTGTGGAAACGGAGGCTTTCAAAAGCATGATGGCGGCGGTGGCCCCGCGCTACTCGGTTCCCAGTCGCCACTACTTTTCCCGATGTGCCGTCCCAGCCCTGCACGACTACGTCTCCCGCAACATTGTACGCGCCCTCACCAACGCGGTTACTGCCAAGGTCCACTTAACAACGGACACGTGGACAAGCACAGGCGGGCAGGGCCACTATATCTCCCTGACAGCACATTGGATGAATTTAGTGGAGGCTGGGACAGAGTCAGAGCCTGGGACCGCTCACGTCCTACCCACCCCCAGAATTGCGGGCCCCAGCTCGGTGCTGGTATCTGCGGCGGTGTATGCTTCCTCCACTAAACCACCCTCCTCCTCCTCCAACACAACCTCTGTCTCGCAATCAAGATGTGTCAGCAGCAGCAGCACGTCGCCAGCAGTCGGTGTCGCGCGGCGTGGCAGCACAGCGGTGGGCAAGCGTCAGCAGGCCGTGCTGAAACTACTCAGCTTAGGAGAGAAGAGGCACACGGCCCACGAACTGCTGCAGGGTCTGACAGAGCAGTCCGACTGCTGGCTTTCGCCGCTGAGCCTCCAACCGGGCATGGTCGTGTGTGACAACGGCCGTAACCTGGTGGCGGCTCTGCAGCTCGGCAGCCTCACGCACGTGCCACGCCTAGCCCATGTCTTTAATTTGGTGGTTCAGCGCTTTCTGAAAAGCTACCCACACTTGTCATACCTGCTCGGAAAGGTGCGCCGGGTCAGCGCACATTTCCGCAAGTCCAAGACGGACGCTGCCACCCTGTGGACCCTGCAACATTGGTTTAATCTGCCAGTGCACCGACTGCTGTGCGACGTGCCCACACGGTGGAACTCTACGCTCCACATGTTGGCCAGACTCTATGAGCAGCGTAGAGGTATAGTGGAATACCAACTCCAACATGGGCGGCGTAGTGGGAGTCAGCCTCCTCAATTCTTTACAGAAGAGTGGGCCTGGTTGGCAGCCATCTGCCAGGTCCTTGGAAACTTTGAGGAGTCTACCCAGATGGTGAGCGGGGATGCTGCAATCATTAGCGTCACCATTCCTCTGCTATGCCTCTTGAGAAGTTCCCTGCAAAGCATAAAGGCAGACGCTTTGCACTCGGAAACGGAGGCGGGGGAAGACAGTATGTCGCTGGATAGTCAGAGCACCCTCATGTCTATATCTCAGCGCGTTGAGGAGGAGGAGGGGGAGGAGCATGAGGAGGAGGGGGAAGAGACAGCTTGGCCCACTGCTGAGGGTACCCATGCTGCTTGCCTGTCATCCTTTCAGCGTGTATGGCCTGAGGAGGAGGAGGATCCTGAAAGTGATCTTCCTAGTTAGGACAGCCATGTGTTGCGTACAGGTACCCTGGCACACATGGCTGACTTCATGTTAGGATGCCTTTCTCGAGACCCTCGCGTTACACGCATTCTGGCCACTACGGATTACGGGGTGTACACACTGCTCGACCCATGGTATAAGGAGAACCTTTCCACTCTCATACCCGAAGAGGAAAGGGGTTCGAGAGTGATGCTATACCACAGGACCCTGGCGGACAAACTGATGGTAACATTCCCATCTGACAGCGCTAGTGGCAGAAGGTGCAGTTCCGAGGGCCAGGTAGCAGGGGAGGCGCAGAGATCAGGCAGCATGTACAGCACAGGCAGGGGAACATTCTCCAAGGCCTTTGCCAGCTTTATGGCTCCCCAGCAAGACTGTGTCACCGCTCCCCAGTCAAGGCTGAGTTGGCGGGAGCACTGTAAAAGGATGGTGAGGGAGTACGTAGCCGATCGCACGACCGTCCTCGGTGACGCCTCTGCCCCCTACTACTACTGGGTGTCGAAGCTGGACACGTGGCCTGAACTCGCGCTGTATGCCCTGGAGGTGCTTGCTTGTCCTGCGGCTAGCGTCTTGTCAGAGAGGGTGTTTAGTGCGGCTGGGGGAATCATCACGGATAAGCGTACCCGCCTGTCAACCGACAGTGCCGACAAGCTTACACTCATCAAGATAAACAAAGCCTGGATTTCCCCAGACTTCTCTTCTCCACCAGCGGACAGGAGCGATACCTGAGCAATACGTAGGCTGCACCCACGGATGGAAGCATCGTTCTCTATCACCATCAAAAACGGGGACCTTTTTGCTTCATCAATCTGTGTATTCTATTCATCCTCCTCCTCCTGCTCCTCCTCCTGAAACCTCACGTAATCACGCCGAACGGGCAATTTTTCTTAGGCCCACAAGGCTCAGTCATATAATTTTTGTAAACAATTTTTATACGTTTCAATGCTCATTAAAGCATTGAAACTTGCACCTGAACCAATTTTTATTTTAACTGGGCTGCCTCCAGGCCTAGTTACCAATTAAGCCACATTAACCAAAGCGATTAATGGGTTTCACCTGCCCTCTTGGTTGGGCATGGGCAATTTTTCTGAGGTACATTAGTACTGTTGGTACACCAATTTTTTTGGGCCCTCGCCTACAGTGTAATCCAATTAATTTTTTGCCCACCTGCATTACAGCTGACGTTACATCAGCTGTGCTGGGCACTGCAATGGGATATATTTATGTACCGCCAGTGGCTTCCTGGGACCCACCCATGCTGTCGGTCCACATGGACTTCCCATTAGGGAGATGTACGTGCCTGTGTATACTTATAAAAAACTCGAGCCTGACTGGGGCATGCAGTTTGGGCCGAAGCCCACCTGCATTTAATCTGACGTTAGCTCTGCTGTCCAGGGCACTGTAATGGGATACATTTATGTACAGCGGGTGGGTTCCAGGGAGCCACCCATGCTGTGGGTGCACACGGAATTCCCATTGCGGAGTTGTACCTGCCTGTGACTATTTATAAAAAACCGCAGTCTGACTGGGGCATGCAGACACCTTGACAGAATGAATAGTGTGTGGCACATAGGTTCCCCATTGCTATGCCCACGTGTGCAGCTCCTGATGGCGGTGGCACAGGATTATATTTCTCATTGCTTCTGTACAGCATTGTGGGCTATCGTCCTGCCCCTTTTAAAGAGGGTCGCTGCCTAGCCGTGCCAACCCTCTGCAGTGTGTGCCTGCGGTTCCTCCTCAGTGCAGACGCACTTATAAATAGACATGAGTGTGGCGTGGCATGAGGGCAGCTGAAGGCTGCGCAGGGACACTTTGGTGTGTGCTGTGGACACTGGGTCGTGCGGGGGGGGGGGGGTTGGGCAGCATGTAACCCAGGAGAAGTGGCAGCGGAGTGTCATGCAGGCAGTGATTGTGCTTTGTTGGAGGTAGTGTGGTGCTTAGCTAAGGTATGCATTGCTAATGAGGGCTTTTCAGAAGTAAAAATTGTTGGGAGGGGGGGGCCCACTCTTGCCGCTATTGTGGCTTAATAGTGGGACCTGGGAACTTGAGATGCAGCCCAACATGTAGCCCCTCGCCTGCCCTATCCGTTTCTGTGTCGTTCCCATCACTTTCTTGAATTGCCCAGATTTTCACAAATGGAAACCTTAGCGAGCATTGGTGATATACAAAAATGCTCGGGTCGCCCATTGACTTCAATGGGGTTCGTTATTCGAAACGAACCCTCGGGCATCGCGAAATTTTCGTTCCGAGTAACGAGCACCCGAGCATTTTGGTGCTCGCTCATCTCTACTGTCGAACACACATCACTGAGGAACGATTTCAGTCACCCTGGGTTGCGTCTCAGGACCTACCTTCTTGTTTTATATTCTATATTTTTTTTCCCAAAAATATTTTTTATTATATTTTTAGAAGCATACATAAACATGGCACAGTTTGACATCAGTCATTACAATTGCAGCGAGAATATTCAGAGCTTAAGCTTGCTTTACACACATAAGAACTTTACAACCTTCCAGGTATGAAAAATACAGGAAACATAGTTGAATTGTCTTGTACCTATATGATAGTTTATATTTGATTTTTTTCCAACTTGTGTTTGCAATTGCATAGATTATTAAATACAAATCATAACAATATAACCATGTCAAATTGATAACATACACTGCCGCCAAGGTTTCCATATAGAGTTAAAGCAATTCAGGTAATTTTTAGATTTAGCATAAATCTGTTCGTACACATAATGGTCTGCTAAGGTGTCAAGTAGATCTTTAATACACGGAGGAGAACATGATCTCCACCTCCTGGCTATTACAAGTTTCGCTGTCAACAAGAAATGACATATCCACCTCCGGTGTAGTCTGAGTATAAGGTCATATGCCAACAATAAAAGTGCTAATTGAGAGCTGCTTTTCACATAGATACCTATAATCCTTGGGATAAGACCAGACACCTCCTTACAGAAAACCTGGGCCAATGGGCATTCCCCCCAAAAATGTGAAAGTGTTCCCTCTTGACCACAATTTCTCCAGCACTCTTTACTCTGAAGGGGGATACTTCTTGCCAGTCTGGCTGGGGTATAATACCATCTTGTTAGTACCTTGTAATGAGTTTGAATTAAGCTCGCTGAGAGGGTGGATATAGTAGTTTACTCAAAAGATTTTAACCACAGAAATGAAGAAAATTCCCACCTCAAATCTGTCTCCCAGTTCACCAGGTGAACTCTTTGAAGTACCCTTATCACCTGATAAAACATTATAAAATGTCCTAGTTTTAGACCCTTGGGAATTGGTCTGAGCAGTAAATGGGGATCTCAAGCTCTCCGGGAATGTAAGAGACTTCATTCAACTGTTTATTTATTTATTTTTTTTTAAAGAAGGATTGGATTTGGTAATATGAATGAGTAGTAGTCATTATCTCCCAATCCAAACCTTTCTTTCATCTTATCAAATATAAGTAGTTCTCTTCCCTCCAGGATATCCGAAATTTATTTGATTCCCCGTCTCCTCCATCTACTAACATTCAAATCATAAATAAAGTAAGTTAAAATTTCTAATGGGAGTTCAAGGTTTGTTTCCCGGGGCGTTTTTAAATTTGTATATGTATATATTCCATGCCTGCAGTGTTGCAAGCATAGGTGGAGACATGTCTTGAACACTTAACAGAGGTACTATTTCCGGGTAAAGAGCTCCAATCATGCATGCCTTAAGGAGGGAGTTAAGTGACCTATTCCTTTTCAAATGTTTTTCCATAACATTCTATGTTGGGACCCCAGAGTCACGCAACCAAATCATCATTTGGTTTAACATAGTCGCTTGATAGTATGAATCCAAATTTGGGACTCCCATCCCACCTTGCTTACGGTGTTGGTATAAAATTTGGGCTGATACTCTAGGCCTCTTGTTGCTCCACATATACTTCATTAGTAGTTTAATAGTGGTTCACCTCGATAAGGTGATATACCCATCCCCTTTTCTTGTATGTTCTCTGGGTGTTTGTATGTTTTTGTTCGTCTAGTCTTCCAATGTGTGCTGTGCTATCTGGCGGTGTGTCATAGCTTATTTTAATGAAAATCTTATAATAAAAGTTATATTTTAATAACAGAACAGATAATCAAATTCATTATTTTGGGGTACCTTCTCAGTGAAACTGTATTTCATTTAAAGGACCATCCTGTCCCAGTGACGATTAGTAGTTTTTAGAACCTTGATATAATTATTTGTGGAATTGGGTAGACCAGGGTGAGGAAAAAATCTAAAGGTTTTGGTAGAATTAACATCTTATATAGAACGATTTTCCCTAACCAAGGGTGTTCCCTTTTCCTCATTTGTTCCAAGTCTTTTTGTATAGTTGGATACAGAGGATTCAAATTTACTGACACTATTTTAGACAGTGGATAGCATAATTTTATGCCCAAGTATGGAATGTCAGGTTGCCAATGGAAAGGAAACTCCCTCTGGATGTCCCACCTTAGTTGCTTATCTATATTAATTCCCAGTAGTTGCGATTTATCTACATTTAGCTTATAGTAAGAAGCTTTGCTAAACCACATTATACTCTTTGATACTTTTTTCAAGGAATTTAGCGGGTCAGTCAGAGTCAATAGAACATCGTCAGCAAAGAGTCCAATTTTATGTTGCCTAACCCCAAGAAGGACTCTTCTTATCCCTGATGTGGTTCTGATTAATTCCTGACTAGTCCCATTTGTTATTTTAAAAGGTGAAGATAAGGCTCCATCCACTAAAACTCCTGCAGATGGCGAGGAGTGCAAGGCTTTAACAGCTTGTAGAAATGTGCTCCCTATTCCAAACTTCTCCAGAGTAGCAAATGCAAACTCTCAATGTAGTTTATCGAACGCCTTCTCTGCATCCAGGGGAAGGAGGAGAGAAGGCATCCGACTCGACTCCAACACCGAAATCAGGTTCAAAGTTCTCCTCATACCATCCGCTGCCTGTCTCCCTTTAGTGAAACCCACTTGGTCTTTGTGGATCACTTCCGGAAGGACTTCTAGGAGTCTTGTGGCCAGGATTTTGGAATAGATTTTTGTGTCAGAATTAATAATAATAATAATAATAATCTTTATTTGTATAGCGCCAACATATTCCGCAGCGCTTACATAGACAGGGGGGAATACAGAAAGACAAAATACAAACATTACAGAACCACGGTTACATATAGTAATCAGTTGATGGAAACAATAGGGGTGAGGGTCCTGCTCCAACGAGCTTACATACTACAAGTAATGGGGTGATACAGAGGGTAAAGGGGCTGGAGATGTGCACAGTATGGCGAGGTGGAGAGTGAGCGATGCTATACACATAGACAATGGTCAGACATTTAGCCGTGTGACGGCAGAAACGGTGTGACTGCAGGAGCGGTTTATGATGGCTAGCAGGGATTGCAGTCAGTAGGTCAGGGAGCATGTTATCAGGCGGAGTACAGAGAGGTTTGTTTAGGGAATGCGGTATGCCTCCCTGAAGAGGGGTGTTTTTTAGAGCACGCCTGAAGTTCTGCGACTCCTGGATTGCTCGGGTAGCCTTTGGTAGTGCGTTCCAGAGGACCGGTGCTGCTCTGGAGAAGTCTTGGAGGCGGGAATGAGAAGTTCGAATTAAAGGGGCGCTCAGTCTGGTTTCATTAGCAGAGCGGAGAGCCCGGGCTGGTTGATGGATTGAGATGAGGGAGGCGATATAGGGTGGCGCTGTACTGTGGAGGGCTTTGTGGATGAAGGTAGCGAGTTTGAATTGAATTCTGTATTTAACGGGCAGCCAGTGCAGTGACCGGCACAGGACAGAGGCGTCCGAGTAGCGGCTGGACAGGAAGATGAGCCTGGCTGCCGCATTCAGGATGGACTGGAGAGGGTAGAGTCTGGTGCAGGGGAGGCCGATCAGCAACGAGTTGCAATAATCGAGCCGGGAGTGGATGAGGGCGACAATAAGCGTTTTTAACGTCTCCACAGTGAGAAAAGAGCGGATTCTTGCGATGTTCTTGAGGTGCAGCTGACATGTTCGGGCAAGAGATTGGATGTAGGGGGCAAAAGAGAGATCAGAGTCAAATAATTAAGGAGGGATGTTGGTATAAAATTAGGTGGGTTGGTAGGGGGCTTACCGGATTTGGGGATAGTGGCAATAGTCGCCTGGACCTGGGAATTTAAAATTCTTTAACCCATTAATGGTTTTCGTTATCGCTGAGAGTGACATGGGCTTGTCTAGTTCTCTCGATTTTAGTGCCCAGAGTAGGGAGGGTCATTTTGTCTAAAAATTCATTAATTATGGAAGAATTGGGCTGTGAAACAGTGGGGTCATCTTTTAAATTATATGGCTTAGCATAGAAATCTCTGCTATTTGTTGGAGATGCAAAATTTTAGTTGAGGAGTCGTTCATTTTAACTACATACGGGATTTTGGCTTTCACACGCTTAGGTTTTGTGAGATTAGCCATTACTTTTGAGGGCTTATCTATGACTAAATAGTAATTGGCCTGCCAATAGGTGGAATCTTTTTTGTAATCTTCTATTAGCATTGATCTTAGATTGCATCTAAATTCCATCAAGTCTTCCATATGGGAGATTGCAGATGGGTCTTGCATGTCCTGTTCTAACATTTTTATTTTGACCAAAAGTTCATCAATTTGCTTTTTTTTTTTCATTTTTCCTAAGTTGAACACTAAGTTTTATCATTACCCCCCTGATGACTGCTTTGTGCACATTCCATAGAGTATATTTTCCCAATTCTGGGTCTGAGTTTATGTCAAAATACTGTTTTATAGCATCACAAATTATCTTTTGCTTTTCGAGCGACTTAAGGAGATTTATATTGTTGCGCCATATTTTTGTATTATTGTCGGGAGTGCCTAGATTAAGTTTTATTAGTGTATGTGAGTGATCTGACCAAGTAGTCAAGCCTATATTGGATGCTTGGATTAGCAGGAGAGTCCATCTGTCTACCAAAAAGAGGTCTATCCGTGAGGACGTTTTGTGGCGTGCGAAGTAGTAGGTATACTCCTTGGACAAGGAATTAAGACATCTAAATGTATCATAAAAATTTTCCTTCTAAACCAATCGGTTTAGTGTAGGTAATGTTCTATTACTAGCTGTGGAGTCGTTTGTCTTGTCAGGTATGATATTAAAGTCTCCGCAAATTAGCAATTTTCCTTTCTGGATTTTCCTGATCTTCCTTATTTTGTTCAGAAATGAGATCTGTGCACTGTTGGGGGCATAAATATTTACTAGGGTGATTAAGTGCCCATTTAAGTTGCCTACTAAAATTATGTATCTCCCCTTTGGATCCAAAGCTTGTTCAATCAGCGTAAAATTGATACTGTCTCTAAGAGCAATTAAGAATAATATCCTGTGATTGTTCCCAGCAAGAGAAAACACGTAATCTTGTAGATATGATACCTTTTAATGGCTAACAAAAATACATGATGTTACAGCGAGCTTCAGAACAAACGCAGGGTTCTTCTTCAGGCTTAAAGTTTTAAGCCTGAGGAAGAACCCTGCGTTGGTTCGGAAGCTCGCTGTAACATCATGTATTTTTGTTAGCCATTAAAAGGTATATCTGCAAGATTACGTGGTTTCTCTTGCTGGGAACAATCACATTTTGCTCTACTAGCTAACACGGTACCAAACCTTTGTTTTCATTATGAATAATATCCTGAAATGTTAGTTTAGCGACATAGTTATCTGACATAACAGTTATAACAAACAGTGAATACCAGGTAACAGGCTTCTTTTTCAAAGTCCTTCTTGTGGGACGTAGTTGTACCCTGTACCTGTAAAACATATAAACCAAAACCAAACAGTTAGCAGAGCAGAAATTAACATCTACATAATTATGGGGGGAAAGAAAAGTTTGCCCGATAGCCTTCAGCCTTTTTATCAGCTGGTTTGAAGATGTACCAGCAGCAACAGATCTTCATATCAAGAATCATTTGACAGTAGAAGCAGAAACAAAAAATGGCAACAGCACGCAAAATAAATGTTCTATCAGAGGTATACATACCTATAATCAATACTCTAGCCGCATTAAATAATGCAAGGTTCTTGGTATATAATTCAATCGAATTACATTGGCCCATCTACCAATGTCCTGGTGGCCAAGCTCTAAGATGGGTCCTAATTAGAGATGAGCGAGCATGCTCGTTCGAGCATTAGCATACTCAAAAGTGCTCGTTACTCGAGCAAGCACCAATCGGCGCTCGAGTAAATTGCACAGGACACTTGTTTTCAATGGAGCCACGGCTGCTGCCTGCGGCTCCATTGAAAACAATGGTCTGCCGACACCCCTGAATTGTTTTTCATGGAAGGGCTTTACATATAAGCCCTTCCCTGAAAAACAATAATTTTAGAGTGAGGCGCTCAGCCAATCACAGGCAGCTCTCGCCTGTCATTTATTCGGCGAGAGCTGTCTGTGTTCTTCATCCCCGCAGGGGACACGGCAGCGGTGGAGGGTAAGTTTTTTTTTTTATTCACTTTTACACTAAAATTATTGTTTTCCAGGGAAGGGCTTATATGTAAAGGTCTTCCATGAAAAACAATTCAGGGGTGCCGGCAGACCATTGTTTTCAATGGAGCCGCCGGCAGCCATGGCTCCATTGAAAACAATGCAGAGCATCTGGCACCTTCAAAAGTGCTCAAGTCTCCCATTGACTTCAATGGGGTTCGTCACTCAAGCCGAGCTCTCAAGCATTACGAAAAGCTCCGCTTGAGTAACAAGCACCCGAGCATTTTGGTGCTCGCTCATCTCTAGTCCTAATGCTAATACCAGGTAGTAAATCTCAACCTGGGAAAGTTGGGTTCCTACGTCTCAGAATACTCCTCTCTTGGGATTAAGCCTACAAATAAAACCAGGTAAATTAGGATACCATTCATATGCTCCAGTAGGAGGGACTGAATTTAAATGGGCATCAGGTGTGCACAACCAAGTGAAGGCAGCCAAAACTTCACAATATTTGTACAAAAAAAAGATAAAATAGGTCAGCACTACCCAATAGAAATATATCTCAATAGAAATATAGAAGTGCACATTAAACCTTGGCTGCAACATACAGTAGAAGCGGAAACCAAAACTGGCAACAGCATGGCTATCAGAGGTATACATACGCCGAGATCCCCCACACTTCATTATTGGTGAACAGCCGCAAACTGCAGAGCCAGCATCACCCATAGAAGCGGCAGAGAGACTTCTTTCCTTCTCTTCCCTTGCGGCAGAGTCGGTGGGGAAGGAAGGACCCCAAGAGCACGCTCTCGATCTTCAGTCCTCACCGGGAAGAAGTCCAAGACTCTCTGCGGCGGTGCTTTGAATGCCCTCCATTTCAGCATGGTGCGGTATGAACAGCGGTCCTTTGTTTGGTAGTGCTTTTTAAACCCTTAAAGGCCGGGATAGATCGAAGCTCAGCAAAAGACGTCCGTCCTCTCCTGCAGTCAGGCCACGCCCCTATATTATATATTTTTTAATATGTCTGAACTACAGGTTTCCATCCAGTTTTTCCTTAGGTCGTTAACTAAGTCCATATCACCACAATATCTCACTGACATGTTACAGTGCCCTGGTTTGCTAGGTGTCCAGTTATACTCTCTACTCTCTCCTCATGGTTCACATTATCTCACAGATGAACACAGACAATACAACAATTACATGTGGTATACAATCAGTTTGTAACAAATGGGGTGGGGGTGATACAGGAGGTACAAGAATGGAGGGGAGATGAGGCATGGGGGAACACAGGCGGTATTAGAATTACATATGGAAATCAGTTATTAGGAAGCAAACTGGGTGGAGGTGATAAGGAGGTGCAGGGATAGAGGTCATATGCAATAAGCAGGGTGGAAGGTGTGGGGAGCCATGGGCAGGGGGATTAGGTCAGGAGATTTGGTATGTCTACCTGAAGAGGTGCGTTTTTAAGGAAATCTTTCTGATTGTCAGAGAGAATTCCATGGCACCAAGCGAGGGTTTACATAATATTCCCCAACAGCCCACTCGTATACTGCCAACTAGATTACATAGTAATCTCAACTTCCCTTTTACCAATATCAGAGCAGATTAGACATATTCCTTGCTCTTGGTCGGATCACGACATTGTATTAGCCTCTATTTTATGGTCTTCAAAATGATGTCTTAAAGGGGTTGTCCCGCGGCAGCAAGTGGGTCTATACACTTCTGTATGGCCATATTAATGCACTTTGTAATGTACATTGTGCATTAATTATGAGCCATACAGAAGTTATCAGAAGTTTTTCACTTACCTGCTCCGTTGCTAGCGTCCTCGTTTCCATGGAGCCGTCTAATTTTCAGCGTCTAATGGCCAAATTAGACGCGCTTGCGCAGTCCGGGTCTTCTTCTTTTCTCAATGGGGCTCCGTGCAGCTCCGTGTAGCTCCGCCCCGTCACGTGCCGATTCCAGCCAATCAGGAGGCTGGAATCGGCAATGGACCGCACAGAAGCCCTGCGGTCCACCGAGGGAGAAGATCCCGGCGGCCATCTTCAGCAGGTAAGTAAGAAGTCACCGGAGTGTGGGGATTCAGGTAAGCGCTGTGCGGTGTTCTTTTTTAACCCCTGCATCGGGGTTGTCTCGCGCCGAACGGGGGGGGAGGGGGGGGGGGTTGAAAAAAAAAAAACCAGTTTCGGCGCGGGACAACCCCTTTAAATCCCAATGGCATTTAAATGAATCGCTTTTATGAGACCTTCTACTTCTCACTCAGATTATGCACCAACTCACATTATTTTGAAACTAACACCAGTCCTGATGCTTCCCCTATATGGACTTGGCTAGATCATAAAGCTTATATAAGGAGACATCTGTTTAAAATAGTGTCCAAAAGAAAAGAGAAAAGGGTCAAGCTCTTTTAGCCTTAGAAAGAAAGCTCTTCCTTCTAGAGATTCTAAACCAACACAGTCCTTCTTGGTTATGGCTAAAGAAATTACAGATATTAAACTGCAAATCAATACCCTTCTCTTACAGCAGGTGGAAAGAGTCCTTCAGTGGTCAGGGGCGACTTATTATAAATTTGCAAATAAGCCAGACTGCCTTCTAGCAACAAGTCGGAATAGGGCAAAAATTACTACAGTTTTCAAAATCAATACCCCATCAGAGAACCACGACATCTAACCCAGATATGATCTACAACACTTTTCTTGACTATTATAACACATTATCTAAAGCCCAGGACGGTAATGTTTAGTCTCCGGGTTCCAAATTTCTAGGTGCGTTAAACCTCCCCTCTCTTACTAGTTTCCAGATAGACTCTATGAATGCTGATATCACTGAGGAAGAAATTCTATATACCATTAAAAACCTTAAACGAGGAAAGGCTCCTGGTCCCCATTGATTCACTGCATTATAGTATAAAAAATTCAAGGACCTATTAGTTCAACCCCTGAAGATAATATTTCAGAACCTGCTGAAAGGGGAGACTCCTCCACATGAATTTTTAGATTCTCAATTTATGGTGATCCCTAAGGATAATAAAGATCATTTGTCCCAAAAAACTACACCTATTTCATTAACTTCGGCTATAATATTTTCACATCTATTCTAGGTTCATGAGTGAACCGTCTACTCGCATTCTTTGGTCCATAAAGATCAGATAGGATTTATACCTGCGAGACAAACCCCGGACAACATATGTAAGGTTTTAAACATCATAGATCATGTCTCCAAAACAAATTCCCAGATGACTCTTTTTTTCCTCTAGATTTAGAGAAGGCATTTGATACATTGTTGTGGAACTATTTATTTTTGGGTTCTATGACATATTGGGATCCAGACACCCTTTCTCTCTGTGCTTTTTGCTCTCTATTCTACACCCTTCACATTTCTTAAGTTACCTTCTACTATGGCTATCCCCATACAAATTAATAGGGGAACCAGACAGGGATGCCCTCTGTCCCCAGCTCTATTTGCTTTGGCTATTGAGCTGCTAGCAGTGGCTATTCACTCCAACTCCAACATATAGGGAATACAGATGTGAGATAGTGAATATAAAGTTAACCTTTTTGCAGTTGATCTCTTACTGACCGTATCCCAGCTCTTAATGTCTTTACCAAACCTAATGTTCACACTAGACACTTGGGCTACCCTCTGGGACCTTCCAGTGAATGTTGAAAATCTGAAATATACTTTATCAACAACCCAGAACCTTTAAGCAAATTGATTAAGCTTAATTTCCAATTTCAACATAATTTACGCTATATGTCATTTCTAGGTGTCAATCTTACCACCTCAATACATTCCCTTTATAAATGGAATTACCCCTCTCTAATTAAGAAACTATCATCAGAACTGTTAAAATTGGACAAACCCCATCTATCCTGGGTTGGTGGAATCAATACAATTAAAATGCTTATTTTACACCATATCCTATACCTCTTTAGATGCCTGCCAATACCTATTCCTTTATCTAGTCTACACAACTGCCAGTGCAGCAAAATATGAAGAATTAAGCATACAATAATGCACTACCATAGGAGATTGGGAGATCTGTCAGTGCCCAATCTAGTTAAATATTACAAATCAGTACGAATAGCTCAATGGGCAGTATATTTGATGACCTAAATGGCCCTCTAAGGACTGACATTGAGAAAAATCCCATATATCCGCACTTTATATCATTTTTAACTTGGTCCATGAAACCTCTTTCCCCAGGACTACAACTACTGAGTACTCTTTCATATTATTCCCTCCTACTTTGGAGAAGCACCCAATTTAAGTATAATCTGTCTTCTTTAATCTCCCCTATGTTTCCAATAATCACTAACCCCCAGTTCTCATCAAGCCTTTATCCATCTCTTTTTAAATGGTGGAGATTAGGGATGAGCGAGCGTACTCGGAAAAGCACTACTCTCTCAAGTAATTTGCTTTATCCGAGTATCGCTGTGCTCGTTCCTGAAGATTCGGGTGCCGGAACGGAGCGGGGAGCTGCAGGGGAGAGCGGGGAGGAACGGAGGGGAGATCTTTCTCTCCCTCTCTCCCGCCCGCTCTCCCCTGCTCCCCGCTGCGACTCACCTGTCAGCCGCAGCGGCACCCGAATCTTCAGGGACGAGCACAGCGATACTCGGATAAAGCAAATTACTCGAGCGAGTAGTGCTTTTCCAAATACGCTCGCTCATCTCTAGTGGAGATGCAACCAGATAACCACTCTATGCCATTTCAAAACTCTACACTTTACAACACTTTATAACCCCATTTAAACCTCTTATACAAGAATATCTGTGAATCAATCAAGTTTTTCACTTTGTTCACTCTGTATCTCTCCCTTCCGTGGCCCTCAAGCCTACCTCATTTGAATCTACCTGTGCTAATAACCCATCCCAAATGGGAATCCTCTCATTACTATATAACATACTAAATCAACCTTAACCCGGGATGAAGCTTCTGTTTATGAGGGGGTATGAGACGGACCTACAGATTGAGATGACCACTGACAGGTGGCAGCACTGCTGTTCTATGGTCTGCAAGGGTAGCAACCAAGTCTCCCTCGAGGAAACCTCAATGAAAATTCTACTTAGAACATATTTAGTACCTCAGAGATTGCACCAACTTTACCCTATCTTCCTCCTTGTCATGCTTCCGAGGATGTCAAGAAATGGGTGATATGCTTCATGCTTGGACCTGTCCGGAGGTCAAAAGATTGGGGGTCACAAGTTCATAACCTGCTTAACTATCTGTTTGCGGGTCTGGTTCCCAAATCCTCCACAGTCTTCCTTCTGGGAGATCATCCTCTGCGATTCAAATATCAAGCCCACTAACTTATTCAATTTGTATGTATGGCCACAAGAATTCATATAGCTTCCAAATGGAAATCATCTACTCTCTCCTACCCTGAGGTTATTAACAGAATATCCACAATAATGCTGTATGAAATGATTCATGGGATCAGAACTGACACCATGGCTAATTTAAATATCTGGCAACCCTGGATTGATTATCTAGAGGTTTCAGGACTACACTAAAATATATCCTCTACCTAATTATCACCCTAGTAACCAATTCCACTTATGTGCTATGGATATTCCAGGAATTTGACATGGATTCTTGGTGATCCTTTGTTTAAAACCCTTTGTTAACTCTTTCCCATATTCCTACATTCTTGAGTATACTGTTACTTTAAGCATATAATATTTTTGTAAGCAAAAGTTGGCCTCCTGCGAGGGGACTTAAGATTGTTGTAAGCCAATCTCATGTTTGCCTTTAAAATGCAATAAAATCCTTTGAAACTAAAATGCTGTATTTTGTCATATTAAAAATAACTTCAGATTTATCTATCTGTTGAAAAATTTGAATAAATTAGGGTGGAAAAATAAAAATATCAAAACTAAAATAATGTAGTTGCATAATTTAAACTTCTGTTTAGTAGTAGTCAGTACACGGCTGCTATTACCGTATATACATTGATTCTGATATCTATATATATATAAAGACTAGAGATGAGCGAACGTACTCGTCCGAGCTTGATATTCGTGCGAATATTAGGGTGTTCAGGATGCTCGTTACTCGTAACGAGTACCACGCGGTGTTCCGGTTACTTTCAGTTTCCTCTCTGAGACGTTAGCGCGCTTTTCTGGCCAATTGAAAGACAGGGAAGGCATTACAACTTCCCCCTGTGACGTTCAAGCCCTATACCACCCCCCTGCTGTGAGTGGCTGGGGCGATCAGATGTCACCCGAGTATAAAAGTCGGCCCCTCCCGCGGCTCGCCACACATGCCTTGTGAGTTAGCTGAGGGACAGTGGTATCGTGCTGGAGCTGCTGTAGGGAGAGCGTTAGTAGTTAGTGTAGGCTTCAAGAACCCCAACGGTCCTTCTCAGGGCCACATCTAATAGTGTGCAGTACTGTGTTAGCACTGTATTTTTTTTTTTTTTCAAAATTGGATCTGCAGAGCATTGCGCCCTGCAATAGGGACAGAAGTGGGGGTTAGGCAGGGAGAGTGTTAGCAGTGAGTGTAGGCTTCAAGAACCCCAACGGTCCTTTCTAGGGCCACATCTATCCGTGTGCAGTACTGTCCAGGCTGCTGTTAGCAGTGTTGCATATTTTTTTTTTCTTCTCAAAACCGGCTGTGCAGACCATTGCACCCGGCATTAATACTACAGGGATAGAATTGTGTAGGCAGGGCCAGAAGACATACATTATTCATTGAATAGACGCAGTGTGGCTTGTCCTTTGAAAAACAAGGGAAAAAATTGTATTTCGCCTGCCTCTGACAGTCCTCAGGGCTCTGGGTACGTGTGTGCTGCGTGCAGAACGTTAAAAAAAATCAGACGCAGCCAGCTACGTTTTACTGCAGGCTTGCGCCAATTTTTTTCCTGCATGGGAAATCCCTGATCTGCTGGAGCCAATAACTTTGCATCACTGCAGTTCTCTGACACATTTGCAGGGCCACAACACAGTTATTAAACTTAGTAGTATTCATTGAATACACGCAGTGTGGCTTGTCCTTTGAAAAACAAGGGAAAAAATTCTATTCCGCCTGCCTCTGACAGTCCCCAGGGCTCTGAGTACGTGTGTGCTGCGTGCAGAACGTTAAAAAAAATCAGACGCAGCCAGCTACGTTTTACTGCAGACTTGCGCCAATTTTTTTCCTGCATGGGAAATCCCTGATCTGCTGGAGCCAATAACTTTGCATCACTGCAGTTCTCTGACACATTTGCAGGGCCACAACACAGTTATTAAACTTAGTAGTATTCATTGAATACACGCAGTGTGGCTTGTCCTTTGAAAAACAAGGGAAAAAATTATATTCCGCCTGCCTCTGACAGTCCCCAGGGCTCTGGGTACGTGTGTGCTGCGTGCAGAACGTTAAAAAAAATCAGACGCAGCCAGCTACGTTTTACTGCAGGCTTGCGCCAATTTTTTTCCTGCATGGGAAATCCCTGATCTGCTGGAGCCAATAACTTTGCATCACTGCAGTTCTATGACACATTTGCAGGGCCACAACACAGTTATTAAACTTAGTAGTATTCATTGAATACACGCAGTGTGGCTTGTCCTTTGAAAAACAAGGGAAAAAATTGTATTTTGGCTGCAGGCTTGCGCCACTTTCTTTCCTGCCTGGGAAATCAAATCACTGGTAATACACCATGCTGAGGGGTAGGGGTAGGCCTATAGGACTTGGACGCGGGCGAGGACGCGGAGGCCCAAGTCAGGGTGTGGGCACAGGCCAAGCCAGTGTGGTGGCCAGGGGTAGAGGCAGGGCCAGACCGAATAATCCACCAACTGTTTCCCAAAGCGCCCCCTCGCGCCATGCCACCCTGCACAGGTCAAGGTGCTCTACGGTGTGGCAGTTTTTCACAGAGACGCCTGACGAACGACGAACAGTGGTGTGCAACCTTTGTCGCGCCAAGATCAGCTGGGGAGGCACCACCAACAGCATGCGCAGGCATATGATGGCCAAGCACCCCACAAGGTGGGACGATGCCCGTTCACCGCCTCCGGTTTGCACCACTGCCTCTCCCCCTGTGCCCCAACCTGCCACTGAGATCCAACCCCCCTCTGAGGACACAGGCACTACCGTCTCCTGGCCTGCACCCACACCCTCACCTCCGCTGTCCTCGGCCCCATCCAGCAATGTCTCTCAGCGTAGCGTCCAGACGTCGCTAGCGCCACAGTTTGAGCGCAAGCGCAAGTACGACGCCACGCACCCGCACGCTCAAGCGTTAAACGTGCACATTGCATAATTGATGATCAGCCTAGAGATGCTGCCGTATAGGCTTGTGGAAATGGAGGCTTTCAAAAGCATGATGGCGGCGGCGGCCCCGCGCTACTCAGTTCCCAGTCGCCACTACTTTTCCCGATGTGCCGTCCCAGGCCTGCACGACCACGTCTCCCGCAATATTGTACGCGCCCTCACCAACGCGGTTACTGCCAAGGTCCACTTAACAACAGACACGTGGACAAGCACAGGCGGGCAGGGCCACTATATCTCCCTGACGGCACATTGGGTGAATTTAGTGGAGGCTGGGACAGAGTCAGAGCCTGGGACCGCTCACGTCCTACCCACCCCCAGAATTGCGGGCCACAGCTCGGTGGTAGTATCTGCGGCGGTGTATGCTTCCTCCACTAAAGCACCTTCCTCCTCCTCCTCCTCCAACGCAACCTCTGTCTCGCAATCAAGATGTGTCAGCAGCACGTCGCCAGCAGTCGGTGTAACGCGGCGTGGCAGCACAGTGGTGGGCAAGCGTCAGCAGGCCGTGCTGAAACTACTCAGCTTAGGAGAGAAGAGGCACACGGCCCACGAACTGCTGCAGGGTCTGACAGAGCAGACCGACCGCTGGCTTGCGCCGCTGAGCCTCCAACCGGGCATGGTCGTGTGTGACAACGGCCGTAAGCTGGTGGCGGCTCTGCAGCTCGGCAGCCTCACGCACGTGCCATGCCTGGCCCATGTGTTTAATTTGGTGGTTCAGCGCTTTCTGAAAAGCTACCCCCACTTGTCATACCTGCTCGAAAAGGTGCGCCAGCTCTGCGCACATTTCCGCAAATCCCACACGCACGCTGCCACCCTGCGGACACTGCAACATCGGTTTAATCTGCCAGTGCACCGACATGTTGGCCAGACTCTATGAGCAGCGTAGAGCTATAGTGGAATACCAACTCCAACTTGCGCGGCGCAGTGTGAGTCAGCCTCCTCAATTATTTACAGAAGAGTGGCCCTGGTTGGCAGCCATCTGCCAGGTCCTTGGAAAATTTGAGGAGTCTACCCAGGTGGTGAGCGACGATGCTGCAATCATTAGCATCACCATTCCTCTGCTATGCATCTTGAGAAGTTCCCTGCAAAGCATAAAGGCAGACGCTTTGCGCTCGGAAACAGAGCCGGGGGAAGACAGTATGTCGCTGGATAGTCAGAGCACCCTCATGTCTATATCTCAGCGCGTTGAGGAGGAGGAGGAGGAGCATGAGGAGGATGAGGAGGAGGGGGAAGAGACAGCTTGGCCCACTGCTGACGGTACTCATGCTGCTTGCCTGTCATCCTTTCAGCGTGTATGGGCTGAGGAGGAGGAAGAGGAGGAGGACGAGGATCCTGAAAGTGATCTTCCTAGTGAAGACAGCCATGTGTTGCGTACAGGTACCCTGGCACACATGGCTGACTTCATGTTAGGATGCCTTTCTCGTGACCCTCGCGTTGCACGCATTCCGGCCACTACGGATTACTGGGTGTACACACTGCTCGACCCACGGTATAAGGAGAGCCTTTGCACTCTCATTCCCGAAGAGGAAAGGGGTTCGAGAATGATGCAATACCACAGGGCGCTGGTGGACAAACTGATGGTAAACTTCCCATCCGACAGCGCTAGTGGCAGAAGGCGCAGTTCCGAGGGCCAGGTAGCAGGGTAGGCGCAAAGATCAGGCAGCATGTACAGCGCAGGCAGGGGAACATTCTCCAAGGCCTTTGCCAGCTTTATGGCTCCCCAGCAAGACTGTGTCACCGCTCCCCAGTCACGGCTGAGTCGGCGGGAGCACTGTAAAAGGATGGTGAGGGAGTACGTAGCCGATCGCACGACCGTCCTCCGTGACGCCTCTGCCCCCTACAACTACTGGGTGTCGAAGCTGGACACGTGGCCTGAACTCGCGCTGTATGCCCTGGAGGTGCTTGCTTGTCCTGCGGCTAGCGTCTTGTCAGAGAGTGTGTTTAGTGTGGCTGGGGGAATCATCACGGATAAGCGTACCCACCTGTCAACTGACAGTGCCGACAGGCTTACACTCATCAAGATGAACAAAGCCTGGATTTCCCCAGACTTCTCTTCTGCACTAGCGGACAGCAGCGATACCTAAGCAATACGTATTATGCACCCGCGGATGGAAGCATCGTTTTCTCTCACCATCCTAAACGGGGACATTTCTGCTTCATCAATCTGTGTATAATATTCCTCCTCCTCCTCCTCCTGCTCCTCCTCCTGAAACCTCACGTAATCACGCCGAACGGGCAATTTTTCTTAGGGCCACAAGGCTCACTCATATAATTTTTCTAAACAATTTTTATAAGTTTCAATGCTCTTAAAAGCGTTGAAACTTTAACTTGAACCAATTTTTCGTTAAACTGGGCTGCCTCCAGGCCTAGTTACCACTTAAGCCACATTAACCAAAGCGATTAATAGGTTTCACCTGCCCTCTTGGTTGGGCATGGGCAATTTTTCTGAGGTACATTAGTACTGTTGGTACACCAATTTTTGTGGGCCCTCGCCTACAGTGTAATCCAATTAATTTTTTGCCCACCTGCATTACAGCTGACGTTACATCAGCTGTGTTGGGCACTGCAATGGGATATATTTATGTACCGCCGGTGGGTTCCAGGGAGCCACCCATGCCGTGGGTCCACACGGAGTTGTAACTACATGTGTCCACTTCTAAAGAGCCCCAGTCTGACTGGGGCATGCAGTGTGGGCCGAAGCCCACTTGCATTAAACATGACATTACCTCAGCTGTGATGGGCAATGCAATGGGATATATTTATGTACCGCCGGTGGCTTCCTGGCACCCACCCATGCTGTGGGTCCACACGGAGTTGTAACTGCATGTGTCCACTTGTAAAGAACCCCAGTCTGACTGGGGCATGCAGTGTGGGCCGAATCCCACCTGCATTAAGCACGACATTACTACCTCAGCTGTGTTGGGCAATGCAATGGGATATTTCTATGTACCGCCGGTGGCTTCCTGGCACCCACCCATGCTGTGGGTCCACAGGGAATTATAAATGCATCTGTTTCCACTTGTAAAGAACCCCAGTCTGACTGGGGCATGCAGTGTGGGCCGAAGCCCACCTGCATTAAGCATGACATTACTACCTCAGCTGTGTTGAGCAATGCAAAGGGATATTTTTGTGTATCGCCGGTGGGTTCCAGGGAGCCACCCATGCTGTAGGTGCACACGGAGTTTAACCTACATGTGTCCACTTGTAAAGAACCCCAGTCTGACTGGGGCATGCAGTGTGGGCCGAAGCCCACCTGCATTAAGCACGACATTACTACCTCAGCTGTGTTGGGCAATGCAATGGGATATTTCTATGTACCGCCGGGGCGGTTGGGCAGCATTTAACCCAGGAGAAGTGGCAGTGGAGTGTCATGCAGGCAGTGATTGTGCTTTGTTGGAGGTAGTGTGGTGCTTAGCAAAGGCATGCCATGCTAATGAGGGCTTTTCAGAAGTAAAAGTTGTTGGGAGGGGGGGCCCCCCACTCTTGCCGCTATTGTGGCTTAATAGTGGGACCTGTGAATTTGAGATGCAGCCCAACATGTAGCCCCTCGCCTGCCCTATCTGTTGCTGTGTCGTTCCCATCACTTTCTTGAATTGCCCAGATTTTCACACAAGGAAACCTTAGCGAGCATCGGCGAAATACAAAAATGCTTGGGTCGCCCATTGACTTCAATGGGGTTCGTTACTCGAAACGAACCCTCGAGCATCGCGAAAAGTTCGTCCCGAGTAACGAGCACCCGAGCATTTTGGTGCTCGCTCATCTCTAATAAAGACGAAAGCCCTCACTGACTCACTGACTCACTCATTCACTGACTGACTGACTCGCCAAAAGTTCCCCAACTTCCCGATGTCGTAAAAACATGAAATTTGGCACAAGCATAGATTATCTCCAAAATAGGAAAAGTAATTAGGTCCCAACTCGATTATTCAATTCTAGCGCAAAAGAATTGGCGTCAAAATTTTACATACATAATCTAAATCTCTCACTTCCCAATGTCATAGAAAAGTGAAATTTGGCACGAGCATTGATTATGTCATAAATAGGAAATGCTAATGGGTCCCAACTCGATTGTTCAATTCTATGCGCAAAAGAATTAGTGTCCAAATTTTACGTACGGAATGTAATTTTCTGACTTTCTAGTGTCATAGAAACGTGAAATTTGGCACGAGCATTGATTATGTCATAAATAGGAAATGCTAATGGGTCCCAACTCGATTATTTAATTCTATGCGCAAAAGAATTAGTGTCGAAATTTTACGTACGGAATGTAATTTTCTGACTTTCCAGTGTCATAGAAATGTGACATTTGGCACGAGCATTGATTATGTCATAAATAGGAAAAGCTTATGGGTCCCAACTCCATTATTTAATTCTATGCGCAAAAGAATTAGTGTCGAAATTTTACGTACGGAATGTAATTTTCTGACTTTCCAGTGTCATAGAAATGTGACATTTGGCACGAGCATTGATTATGTCATAAATAGGAAAAGCTAATGGGTCCCAACTCCATTATTCAATTCTATGCGCAAAAGAATTAGCGTCGAAATTTTACGTACGGAATGTAATTTTCTCACTTTCCGGTGTCATAGAAACGTGAAATTTGGCACGAGCATTGATTATGTCATAAATAGGAAAAGTTAATGGGTCCCAACTCCATTATTCAATTCTATGCGCAAAAGAATTAGTGTCGAAATTTTACGTACGGAATGTAATTTTCTCACTTTCTGGTGTCATAGAAACGGGAAATTTGGCACGAGCATTGATTATGTCATAAGTAGGAAAAGTTAATGGGTCCCAACTCGATTATTCAATTCTATGCGCAAAAGAATTAGCATGGAAATTTTACGTACATAATCTAAATCTCTCACTTCCCAAAGTCATAGAAACATTAAATTTGCCATAAGCATTGAATATGTCATAAATAGGAAAAGTTAATGGGTCCCAACTCGATTATTCAATTCTAGCGCAAAAGAACTAGCGTCCAAATTTTACGTACGGAATCTAATTCGCTCACTTCTTGGTGTCATAGAAACATGAAATTTGGAACGGGCATTGATTATGTCATAAATAGGAAAAGTTAATGGGTCCCAACTCGATTATTCAATTCTAAGTGCAAAAGAATTAGCATCCAAATTTTACGTATGGAATCTAATTCCCTCACTTCCCGATGTAATTTTATATAAAGGAAATGTCGCATGGTTACCTCCCCGTGACATTTCCTAGGTAATGCAGAGAACTATGCAAAATGGTGAACATATGTTTTTCCGGTATCTCTAAAGTAACCACGACTTCATAAGATTTTCTGTGTGAACACCAGATAAACACCAGTACCAAATTAACTTGGGCGAAGCCGGGTATATCAGCTAGTACCACATATAAAGTTCAGCTGTTCTAGCAGGATTTTCCTGACTTTTTCTTGGTTGCATTTTTAGCAAAAGCCATGATTTGTAAAGAACGTCCAAAACATCAAAGGGATCTACACGCTCATGCCTCACCAATGACTCCAGTCACGCAGCTGACGTCATCTTTGTAGGCTGCGGTCAGCCTGACTGGTCTCCAAACAACCTGCTGCAACCAATGATAGAGTTCAGTACCTTGGAGACCCAAAGCCACTGGCAGGGGATGAGCAGGGGGTGGGTAGAGGGGAGTATCAGCTCCATGAGCTCTTTTATTATCTTTACACACCCGAGGACGCCTTTTGGACAAAACTTTTTTTTAAATCTCAGACAACCCCTTTATGGATTTCTCTCTGACACAGGCATAAATTACTGTGCTTCAAGCAATTGCAAGGATAAAACAGGTGTTCATCACATTTGTCAAGATGGTTGAAAGCAACAGTTTTCTTAGACCCCCAACCATTGCCATTCATGTCATGTCTGTGAGAAGTGCCTTGTTTGTAAAACAATTAACAGAGAAAAGTTTGAAACGTTCACCTCTCTCTAATTCGCTTATCTATGCAATAACAAAATATTATTACACTTATGATATGAATAAACTGTGTGTTGCTGTTTTCGTTCAAGGCGATCTGGTTTATGCAACTGCTGTTTTGGATTTTCCTCTCACCTTTCTCTAGCACTGCTCGGAGTGTCTATGGGAGTGTTCTGCTACCTGTTGCACCCGCCTAGCAATTAGGGAGGGCTTTTATTCATGTCTTGGCTGTGGACCTGTGCTGATTATTCTCAGTCTTCATTTGATGGTTGTTGGAATCAGAACTTGGTCTCCGGTTTTTCACTGCTCATCTCAAGCTAAGTCCTGTGGTTATTGGTGGTAGTTGTATTCTTACTTAAAGGTGTTGTGTCCCGTGCCGAAACGGGTTTTTTTTTTTTTCAACAGCCCCCCCGTTCGGCGCGAGACAACCCCGATGCAGGGGTTAAACAAGAACACCGGACAGCGCTTACCTGAATCCCCGCGCTCCAGTGACTTCTTACTTACCTGCTGAAGATGGCCGCCGGGATCTTCTCCCTCGGTGGACCGCAGGGCTTCTGTGCGGTCCATTGCCGATTCCAGCCTCCTGATTGGCTGGAATCGGCACGTGACGGGGCGGAGCTACAAGGAGTCGCTCTCCGGCACGAGCGGCCCCATTCAGAAAAGAAGAAGACCCGGACTGCGCAAGCGCGTCTAATCTGGCGATTAGACGCTGAAAATTAGACGGCTCCATGGAAACGAGGACGCTAGCAACGGAGCAGGTAAGTGAAAAATTTCTTATAACTTCTGTATGGCTCATAATTAATGCACAATGTACATTAAAAAGTGCATTATTATGGCCATACAGAAGTGTATAGACCCACTTGCTATCGCGGGACAACCCCTTTAAGATCCATTTAGACACAACGACTATCGCTCAAAATTCGCTCAAAAGCCGTCTTTTGAGCAATAATCGTTGTGTGTAACTGCACTTACATCATGCAGTTTTCATTAGGCCGTCGCTCACTATGAGACTTATCAGGGATTCACAACGGGATACAGCTGATACTATTGTTTTAGTTGCATTCCACTTCCTGATAACAGACAGGATATGAAGAACAGAGCGATCCAGCTCTGTTCTCCATACCCGGCACAGAGCGCTCCGCTGTATAACAGCTGGGCGCTCCGTGCAGAAAATATCTGGATGCAAAAGAAAAGTACGGACATCCCGCTTGTCTGCTGCATCCTCCGCTTGGAGCGCTCGGCTGTATAATAGCCGGGCGCTCCGTGCAAGAAAAAGCTGTATACAGAAGGCAAGCGTGGACACCCCACTTGTCTTCTGCATCCTCAGCTCCGAGCGCTTGACTGTATAACAGCCGGGCACTTGGAGCGGGGAACAGCTGGATGCAGAAGACAAGCGGGGACAGCCAGGCGCTCCATGCAGAAAACATCTGGATGCAGAAAACAATCGGGGACATCCCGCTTGTCTTCTGCATCCTTCGCTCGGAGCGCTTGGCTGTATAACAGCTGGGCACTCCGTGCAGAAAACAGCTGGATGCTGAATGCAAGTGGGGACACCCCACTTGTCTTCTGCATCCTCCGCTCCGAGCGCTCGGAGTGGGGAACAGCTGGATGCAGAAAACAAGCAGACTATGAAATAAAACTGCACTGTGATTGGTTGCTATTGGCAACAAGGACAACTTTTATTTTAGACTGTTTCACACATCTATATTTTTATAGGGCTAATAGTAATAGAAATGTATGTACCTATTGCAGTCATATAAGGCAATTTTAGTGTGTTCAAGTAAAGATAGTTTGCCCAATTGTCTAATGCTTTCATTTATATTAATTTGATTTTCAGAAATCATCAAAGCAGAGTTCAGAACTTCTACTTGGTGCACCCAAAAATTTGAGTTAAACACATAAGTCCTCTCATCAGATTAAATACATGTAGGAAATAATGTCTTGTGCTTTTTCATAAAAGTTATAAATATGGTGTTCAAACTTGTCAGAAGTAAATTGTTAAGACTTTATAGGTGTACATGTAACCTCAGTAATAATTGCCATAGGCATCTCTTCATGTTGGTTTTTCTAGGTGTTTCACCCTATTGCACAATGAAAAGAATTTACATATTCCTTCCTATTAATAGGACATATTACATATGATATTATAAGTCCTTGTTGTTTAAACATGTCCAATTATCAGGGTCTTCACATTAGAAAATTAGATATGTTGTTTAAAAATGAGTCACAGGAGATTCCTGTAAGTGTTCAGTACTGCTTAAAAGAAAACTAGAACAATGATGTAGAAAACTACATATTTAAATGCCAATTTCTTTTAGGAGTATGAGAGATTGCTTCAATGTCACTGTACATTTTCAAGAGTTAGGGCTCGTACCCACTGGCGATAGACTTTCCTGTGATGCGAGAGTGAGTAAAAACACATGATTATGAAACCAATGATTTTCAATGTTTTTATTCCCATTTGCGATGTCTTCACTCAAGCCTCGCAGCGCTAAGAAAAATCTACGATATCACCCATAGCTAGCAATGGGGCCGGCGGCAGCAGTGCCAGCTGCATTGAAATCAATAGGAGAGGATCGCGAAGCAGGCTAGTAATCGCCCATAGAGAGGAGTGAGGAGGGTGGAGCAACAGTGGATCTCTTACATATCTCCCCATATTTGGAGAGATAGGAGGTGGGGCTAGGGGCAGGGCTAGAGGGGTTATCATAGTGATGCCTCTCTAGCCAAGTGAGAGGGTGGGACTAGCCATTGCTGTTGGAAAAGCTTAGGTAGGAGCCTGTACTGACTACATATCAGGAACTAAAGTCAGGACAGTTCCAGTCACCCAACAAGCCTGCAACTGAGGGGCAAACTGCAGGGAATTCACTTTTTCGGCAACCAAACTGCCCATGTGAATGCACCTGTACAAACCCCCAAAAAATCAGCAACATGCTCCTACAGCGCAACAGCACGTGTATATGGTATCGTGAAAGCTCCTTCATCTGTGGTGTGCTGTCAATGGCAGCAGACAACGCACATGTCATGTGACCCACAACTGATGGCCCAGCCCCTCCATTCTACCCAGTGACTCCACTCGCCAGGTCCCTGCTCCCGCACTCTGACGTTCTGTGCTCTGTGTGTCACCTGATTCCTTCCCCCCAGTTCACACTGCACTCTGAGAGCAGGAGCTGAGAGACAGGAGTCAGGTTGTACAGAGTGTGCTGAAAAAGAGGCAATAGTATTTATAGTTTTACTGCGTGCTGCAGCTTAGGGGGCACTAATACTAATTGTAGCACAGAGGGGGAACTATTAGGCCAGTTTTACTCAAGCTTAAGCAAATTTTTTTTGCACGTACAACCGTGTATTTTACTGTACTTTTTGTACCCGCAAGGCATCTTCATTTGCGTGTTTGAAACAAAAATGCACTAATTGAAATGACTAATTAGTCCCAGATGTGTTCTTTTTCCTGCGCAAACATACAGTGTTTCATGCATCTCCTTGCATATTGCTCATGCATTTGCTCATGTCCATTGACTTCTATGAGAACCTTTGGTGCGCAAATCCGTAGAAAAATAGAGCATCTATTAGGGCATGGAGGGAGGCAATATTACTAATTGGAATCATGGTGGGGCACCATTTCTACTGTAAATGAGGTTACAAAGGGGGCACTATTACTTTGCGGAGCCACAGAGGGCATACTGCGTGTTCTATTCCTTTTTCAGAATCCCAAGGGAAAAATTTTGCATTTCTCTCTGTGCTTTCTTGTAGGTCCACATACAGGATGAAGGTTTAGTCACACGGGCATTTTTTTTGCACAATTTTTTGTGCGCAAAACTGAGGCGCACAAAAAATCATGTGATCGAAGCCAGCGTCATGGCTGAAAAAAACCGCTGCTAGCAGCGTTTATCAGCCCAAGGGGCTCGGTCACACGAGCGTTTTACACTCAAAAAGAGCACTGCCCGCTATCCTCTGCCACTGCTGTGCCACAGCTGTGGCAGAGGAGAACGATGTTCTCCCATTGAATTCAATGGAACCGGCAATACAGCCGGCTCCATTGAAAGCAATAGGCTGCCGGCAAGCGCTGTAGGAATTTTCGGGGAAGGGCTTTAAATATAAGCCCTTCAGAATTCATGAATGGTTGAGTGAGTGCTGCCTCTGATTGGCTGAGGGCTGGGACCAATCAGAGGCAGCCCATTCAGCAGGTGGGGATTTTAAATCCCCGCCTGCTGAATACTACAGAAAGAAGTTCAGGAGAAGAGCCGGCTGGACGCGGCTGATACCCGGCAGCTGCAAAAAGGTGAGTATATATATATTTTTTTATTTTTTACACTTTTGTTGGATGGTTTTCAGGGAAGGGCTTATATTTGAAGCCCCTCCCCGAAAATTACTATAGCGCTTGCCGGCAGCACATTGCTTTCAATGGAGCCGGCTGTATTACTGACTCCATTGAATTCAATGGGAGAACATCATTCTCTTCTGCCACAGCTGTCACAATCTTTAGTATGTGTTCTCAATGGGGTCGGCTGCCGCCGGCCCCATTGAGCACACATACAAGAACACCGGTTTGCGCAGAACGCAGTTACATGCGTTCTGTGAATCGTTGTGTCATATAATTTTCGGCACATCCGCATAAAAAACGGACATGTGGCTGCTCCCATTGCAAAGCATTGGGTATATATAGATGCGGATCGGAAGCGCATCTGCAAATCGGGCAAAAAAACGCCCGTGTGACTAATCCCTTAGGAAGGACTAGTAAACTAGACTTCAATAGACCCTTTATATGAAGGGATGCACATGGAGCAGTTCAAGACAGACTTGGCATTTAAATAGCAATAATTTATATTCAGGAACTTAATGTCTACCAAGAAAACAGTCCCTCGTTCGTATGCCAAAATTTTATTCTGCTTTCTGCCAAGCTAGGCAATGTTTTCCATCTTTATATTTCTTCCCTATTCCGGTGATGGTGTGAATAAGCACTGAACCCCCATGTCTCCATTCTTACACACACTTACATATTGCTACATTTTTTAGGTAGTTTTATATAAAATGTTACATGCATTTGAACTTTGATTGCTTTTATTTTTAGACTGATAATGTAGTCATGCATAAATGAATGTTCACTTCCTTGTACAGTCAACGATATTTCATGAAGGTACTTGGTATCTTAGTCTCAAGTAATGAAGAGCGCTCTATTCTTGGCTAGCTGTTTCTTTCCTGTATAAAACATTCTTTATAGCTTACTGCCCAGGGGCTGATTTTGGATTCCCTAAAATTGAACTACTTTAATACTATGTGGTGCTTGTATTTACTAAACTGCTAAGGATTCGAGAATTTTGTCAATCATGTTACAGTGGCAGCGATGCTGATGAATGTGAGTACTAAGCTTAAACAATGCATATGTGAAATGATGTGTCTAGATGTGACTTTCCTTTTTATATTTTTATATAACCGTTGTTTTTCTAAATGTATTCTAGCTGATAGTAGTGGAATGTTGCAACTTGCATGTTGAAGTTTTGCCAATAGTATTTTAATTTAAAGCAGTAGTAAATATATGAGCTAAAAATGTAATGTGCTATGATGTTTAGTAAGCCTCATTATTAAATTTTTTAGACTAATCTAACTGCTCCCTTCACAGAAATACACAGGCATACACAGCATTATTAACTTACTGGTCTGCCGAAATGTCACTAAAATGATACGCCTTCAGGGTAAATTCACATGTGGTAGAATTGTTGCGGGTGACATGTAATGCGGTGAGATGTATTGCGAGGTGAGGAGGAGCGCTGTAGCCGTAAAATAAGCTGTGGATTTACGGCTGATTCCTGGTCAAAATTTGCACCCATGATGCGGATTTTTATGCCTTTTTTTATTGCAGAATTTTCTGCTGTGTGTGAACTAACTCTAAGACTGCTTGTCCATGGGCGTTGCGAAATCCCGCGGTTGATCTCTGTGCCAGGAGCTGCCGCCCGGGAGCAGGAGCCAGCAGACGGATTTCCGCAGTGAGCCTATCTGACAGATAGGCTCACTGCAAAGAATCGTAGCAATTCGCAGCATCGATCGTGGACAGAAGGCTGCGCTTTCCATAGCAAGGCTATGGAAAGCGTGTACTGCGTTCCCCGTGGCCGGATTATCGCTGTGGGGAACGCAATGCAAAAGCGCCGGGGACAGGCGAATTCACATATGGCATCTGAATGGGGCTAACATAGGCTGCAGAATCCTGATGCTATTCATTTTAGTTTGATTCAGTTAAAATCTCCCACTAGTAATGAAAGATTAGACTGAAACCGATTCCATATGTCTCCACAGCCAAATAGTTGCTAGTAATGTGTTAGAGAGTGGTATGGGATTTTGGTAGGGTAACTTTTAGTTTATTCATTAGCTTGTACATTAATATATCATGAAGACTTGCTTTTCAATGTGTTATTCCTAATTAATGAACCAGACAATTCGTGTTATACTTTGTGATGTAACCACATACATTGTCAGATTTAAAACTGTGAATAAGAAAAGTATTGAGTGATTATCATTAATTAGGAATAATATTTAGATGTAGATAGATTTGATCAAATGTAACCTTACTTCCCCTGGTGATGAAAATAGTTTTTATTGGGGAGGGTGTGACCAAGATGAAATAAAGGAGGGGTTTTCACACATAAAAACAGGTTGGCTGCTCTTCTATGTACACAGAACTGTCACTGACAGTGAGGGTAGACATGATATTTAACAATAGAAAATGTTTTTTGTATCAGAAAACTTCAGGATCTCATTTTCTCATTATATTTTTCTTTGGGATTGCTAACTGTCATTCAATCCCAGAAATCAAGGACTGTGGAATAGCATGCTCCCAGGTAAGCAGCTTTTAATACATGATAACTTTACTTTAATTCATCATAAGCGAAACAAATGTCATTACAAATAGTGTCATTGGCCGGTGTTTATATTGAATAGCCTGTAATATTTTACATGATGTCATTTCTTCTTATTACTCATTATTATTGCATAGTTGTAAATGTATATTTTAAATCAATTCAAAATTAGAGAGGAGCGAGTATACTCGCTAAGGACAATTACTCGATCGAGCATTGTCCTTAGCGAGTATCTCCCCACTCGGAAGAAAAGGTTCGGCTGCCGACGCGGGTGAGAGGTGAGTTGTGGCAGTGAGCAGGGGGGAGTGGGGGGGAGAGAGATCTCCCCTCCATTCCTCCCCGCTCTCCCCCGCCGCTCCCCTCCCCCCGCCAGCAGCTGAATCTTTTCTTCCGAGCAGGCAGGTACCCGCTAAGGGCAATGCTCGATCGAGTAATTGCCCTTAGCGAGTATGCTCGCTCATCTCTAGTCAAAATGTTTACAGTACAATTTGGATGGATAAATAGAGATAAATTAAGTATTAGGGTAATGTCACGTGGTGCAAAATCGCTGCGGCATACTGCAACGCAATACCTGCAGCAATTACGCTGTGGCCAAATCTACACCTGAATAGTGTAGATTTGGATGCATTTTAAATTGTGGATCAGTTGTAAAATTTAACCCTTGTATGTCAAGAGTTAAATGCTGTAGCATAAATAAACATGCTGCGGATTTAGAATCCGCTGTGTTTTTCAAAGACTTTCAAAATTTCCACACCATGTTGCAGAATTTCCGCAGCGTTTGCTGCCTTAGGGAATGTTCACACCGCGAAATCTGATGCAGATTTTTACACGTGGATTCTGCCTTTATAAACTGAGGCAAAAATACACAGCTGAGCCTCAGATTTTTGCCATGGGTATGCAGATAATAGGTCACAGATCTGTACACAGATTTTAGCCCTTTTCAATGGACAAATCCACTTCTGGAATTGGCACAGAATCGGTGTCAAGAATTGGCAGTATTCCCATTGAAAAGAATGTGGATTAGTAGCAGATTGACATGGAATCAGCGCGGATTGCGCATCAAATTCCGTTGCAAAAATCTGCCATGTGAACTTACCCTAGGGCAGTGATGGCGAACCTTTTAGAAACCGAGTGCCCAAATTGCAACCGAAAGCCCACTTATTAACTGCAAAGTGCCAACACGTCAGGGGGTGGGGCTTATCACGATGTACGATTTTACCCCCATTGTAAAAAGGACAGGGTCGCTTCAAAATAGACAGTCTGCAGATTTTGACTGCTTTCTGGACGCTGAAACACTGCAGAATGTCTTCAGCAGAAATCTCTGTGGAAAATTCTGCAGCATTTCCGCATCCAAAAAGTAGTCAAAATCTGCACGCTGTCTATTTTGAAACAGCCCTGCCCATTTCTGTCACATGTAAACATACCCCAGCGATAATAGTGACCCCCCCGCAGCGGCCCCAGCGATAATAGTGACATCCCCCAGCAAGACAGTGAGCCCCCACAGAGGCCCCAGTAGTCTCCTCCTCCTCCGATTTTACCCATTGACCAGGCAAATTACATGTGCAGATCCGCACCAAAAACGACCACAAAAAGCCATACATTTTCATGCAATTTTTTTGTGGCAGATTTCACACAGAAAATTCCACAGTAAGGGTGCGTGTAAACGTACCCTTAGGATATGCTGACACATTGGTATCTGTGTTAGACTTTCCCACATGAATTTCGCTCAAAAACTGCGGTAAAAGGCAAAATCCACATATAGAGTTCTCTATGCGGATTCTGCATTAAGAATTGACATGTTACTTCTTTTTTCCTGTGATGCAGATTTGAAATTGAAATAAATGGGACATGTATTGTAAGTGTATTTTTGTGTGGATGCCGTGCCGAAATCTGCAGTGTAAACGCACCCATAGGCCTTAGTCACACGGGCGTTTTTTCACGCGATTTGCAGATCGCATGACGGATGCGCATCCGCAAATCGCGTGACTGGTGCGCGCAAGTCGCCCGCAAATTGCCCGAAAATCTGCTCCTAGCCGCGTTTCATTAGAAACGGGCCGGAGCTGTCCAGTGCATTGCATTCAATGGAGACGGCAATAGAGCCGGCTCCATTTAAAGCAATGCGCTGCGGGCGAGCCCGGGATGAATTGTCGGGAAGGGCTTAAATATATAAGCCCTTCCCTGCAATTCATCCTAAACTGTGTAAAAATAAAAAATATATATATACTCACCTTCTCCCGGCAGCCGGAGCTCCGCGCGGCCGTCCTGCAGTGGGTGTGAAGGGGGTGTGAGTCAGACCTGCCCCCTGATTGGCTCAGCGCTGAGCCAATCAGAGGCATGTCTCACTCACACCCATTCATGAATTCATGAATGGATGTGAGTCAGACCTGCCCCTGATTGGCTCAGCGCTGAGAGGCAGCAGTCACTCACCCATTCATGAATGGGTGTGTGAGTGAAACCTTCCTCTGATTGGTCAGGGCTGTGACCAATCAGAGGCAGATCATTCAGCAGGCGGGGATTTTAAAGCCCCGCCGGCTGAATAGTGCCGAGAAGCAGTTCAGGAGAACTGACAGCGGCCGCGGCTGGACTCCGGCTGCAGCGGAAAGGTGAGTATACAATTTTTTTTTATTTTAACACATTTTAGGATGAATTGCAGGGAAAGGCTTATATATTTAAGCCCTTCCCGACAATTCACCCCGCGCACGCCAGAAGCCCATTGCTTTCAATGGAGCGGCTGTATTACCGGCTCCATTGAATTCAATGGGCAAACATCGTTCTTCTCTGTCACAGCTGTTACAGCTGTGGCAGAGAAGAATGATTTGTATTCTATATGTTCTCAATGGGGTCGGCGCTGCTGCCGCCGGCCCCATTGAGCGCATATAGAGAAGAGAACAGGAATCGCAGATCGCAGATAGGTGCGATCTGTGAATTCTGTTCTATAATTTATCGGACGAGCGCATAAAAAGCGCTCATGTGTCCGATACCATTGCAAAGCAATGGTTTTATAAAATCGCCGGACGCATGCGCATGCGCAAATCGCGGCTAAAAACGCCCGTCTGACTAAGGCCTTAGGCCTTATTCACATGAGCATTTCTACACTGCTAATTTAGACGCAATAATTAAATGTGCTTTTATGCTAAACAGTCAGTTTTATGCCAATAACCTATGGATTTTCATTTGTTATAGCCAAATCTGTCCGTGGATTTAGCACAGTCAATGGGCAAAACTTGCATGTGATTTTTTGATGCGAATCTGTGCTAAGACGTGACATGTCACTACTTTTTAATCTGCACATATTTTTCAAGTCCTCATGTGGAAAACAAAATCCGTGCCCTGTATACTACAGCGCCTATTTCCATTAAAACTAATTAGAGACTTTAAATGTGGATTTGATGTGGAATTACAGATTCCATGTCAAATTTGCAGTGATAAACACCATGTGAACATATGTGTTACGTTCGTGTGGGCAAACAAACACAGGGGGCCACACGAAGGTGACCCAGAAGAGGTTAGGGACCACCAGGAACAGTGTTAGGAAACGGACTTGCAAAAGACATAAACAGGAACTGACTGACGACACACACTCGCCATGCATCGCTGTACACATAAGCAGATGTTATAGCTATAAAAGTACGAGTTATTGGTTCGTATATTAGCCCGCAAGCCGCGATCAAGGCTCCTTATTGTCTTGTGGATCCCTCTACTAGCAAGACAACTGACCCCCTAACTGAAGGGAGCATGGCAGGACCCTACCTAATAAGCAGGGCGATCGTCTCAATAAAGGAGGCCCCGCGCTGGAACCACGGTCCTGACTATCCTTTAAGGGTTAATACACAGAACCAAAACAGACTGGTGCACAGAACACAAATCACACAGCAACACACTAGGGTTAGCATGCCAGACACACAACCACATAGAACATGACAGTTCACTCCTCATGTCTAGCCACCTGCACAGACATACAGAACCTTATGCTGTTCACACCATATACACAGAGCAGGGCTATCCACACCTAATGTCTGGCCACATGCACAAACACTGGACTAGCCCCTGTTCACACCATATACACAGAACAGGGCTATCCACATCTTATGTCTGGCCACATGCACAAACACTGGACTAGCCCCTGTTCACTCTATCCACAGAACAGGATTGTCCACACCCAATGTCTGGCCACCTGCACAAACACTGGACATGCCCCTGTTCACTCTATTCATAGAACAGGACTGTCCACACCTAATGTCGGGCCCCCTGCACAAACACTGGACAGGACTCTGTTTACCCACATAACACATGTACAGGTATGCAAACCCTAGAGTAAAGGGAAACCAGCTTCCTCTTACAGAGGGAGGATATTTAAATGCAAACAGACAGGTGGTGATTGGCTAGCAGGAGAACACCACACCCAGCTAGCTCAATCATTCCACACCTGTGTGGCTGTGCTGCTAGAAACCTATGTGGTACAACGGATCCCAACCCTTACCATATGTGCCCTTTACAATGATAGTGTTCTCCTATGTGTCCCAAAATGGTTTTAAATCTATCTTACCAACTCATGAGGACATTTTCATATCCTGTAATGCAAGAAACTTCCCCGACAGCATGGGCTGGAGTCTGACTCTTCCTACTCTTATGAATGATCACATGCTCATGACCTCATCAAAGGTCATTCACCTTCTTCAGCTGCCTACCCATACATGTGACTGGCCAGATGATCATCACATCAGTTCCTTCAGTCTTTTTTTGCTCTCCTGCAGCAATCAGCTGATTGCCTCCTTTGAATATAGGTTAGGCTGGCACCCCCCTTTTTTACTGCACCTGGGGCACATGCCCCCCACCCCATGCCGCCCTCCCAACTATGGTCTTGTTCTAACCACTGTTTACATCTGTAATATACTGTTCATAGCTGTAACTTAATAGAACACAGCAATAAATAATAATTGTCATATTGTCTTATAATGTGCTGACCATGTTACCATAGAAATACTGGCAATACTGAAATCTCAATATTTAAATTTGACAATCAAGCAGAACTCCAGAGTCACCCTCATAGAGACTATTTTGGCTTAGTATATAAAGATTATCAACTAACTGATAAGACCTTTTCACAATGTTGGCTTAGTTACTTGCAGTTTGTAATCATTCTATCCTAGCTGCGAGGGAAATAATTTCCACCTGCACTAATTTCCTGGTAAACTTCTGCCAGACTAGTGTTTATGCAAAACAACCAATCTGCACACATATGGGCTGCAATATACAGCATGAGGGAGGGAGCAGCAGCCTTAAATTCTGAGGGGTCAGGAGGTGTCTAATATTAGCTTGAAGTAGCCTGAAACACAATTAATCTAAGCTGTATTTCCTAATCTAGATGTGTCTTTATGGAGTTTGACTAAAAAGCAATGTTTTTGTGACCTCAACTAAAATTCCACTTCACTGTTTTGTTGTATATGCTTGTAGGTTCATTTAGTTTCTGTTGTTAATTTTACTATATGGAGTAGATTTGTGAAATGCAAAGGTCCGGGATGGCCGTAAATAAGAAATCTTATGTTTAGATACTTATTTCACAGTGCCAGGGGCGTAGCTAAAGGCTCATGGGCCTAGGTGCAAAAGTTTATCTTAGGGCCCCACAACTTTTCTTAACCCCTTAATGCAGAGGTGTAACGTGAAGCTTCTGGGTCCCAATGCAAAACCCTTTAACAGGGCCCCCAACTATAATGCTTTATTCATAGTACTGGGATCCCTATATGGAGAAGAGAGGCCTTAGAGGCCCCATAAGGCTCTTAGGCACAAGTGCAACTGCATCCCCTTTCGTTAGCCAGTACACAGTGCTAAAGCCATTAGAATGCATTTACAAAATAAGGGCATATTGCTAGGACTTGACACGACTTTCTGATCATAGTAGTCTGACCATCTACTGTTGATCCACACTGTTCATGTGATCAAAGGGCTAACTCACGTAAATGTCTGAAATTCAGTAGCTTCTGGGTGCCTAGTTAGGGCTCATTCACACAACTGTGTTATCACCGCGCATTATGCTCGGCCACTTTATACGCGGTAAATGGAGTTAATAAAAGTACATAGGTTTTCATTGATCCATTCACATTAGCGCGTAAACATTGCATGTAGATACACGTGTGAAAAAGATCTCAGCATGCATGTATTTCACCGCGTATCACATAGGGACAGCCCTATTCTTTTCTATGGGTAGCGTATGCAACGCTGTCCATGCGCAATACATTGCGTATGGGCGATGTTACACATGCAACACCGCTATGAGACACAGCAAGGAATTTAGAACAAAAAAAAGAAACAAGTCACACTGCACATGACTGTGTGTGGGAGATATGCTGCATGCGCAGTGCACTGGATGCCATACAGAGCGATAGTTGGTTCCCTGCCAGCTATGTGAATAAGTCCTTATGAGTGATGCTGTGAAGAAAAACTCAAGTGCCACAACATTGGGCAGATCCATATAAACCCCTCCGCATTCTAGCGAATGGTGGGGATACTACCAGTTGGACCCCTTTCTTCCAAATCACTGGAAATTTGAATACTTAAGTCCTCTAAGCAAATGGCAGTCGTGTGGACTTTATTTTTTAGTTTATAATATTAATACTGGTATTAGTCTTATGTACTATCCATGGTTGAGCGTTAATAATAGGTCCTAGGGACCTGGTTGATTGTAAGTTAGACCTCTTAGTAGGGGTTCTTTTGTTTCTGAATGACTGGTTCTTGGATGTTCTATTTTTCTGCTGTCTGTATGGTTAGCTTGTTTTATGCAAGGTGATATATTCTTAAAGAGATCTTCATGTTGTTGTTACTGGTTAGTGGGAGGTGGTTTAGTCTCAATGTCAACTGACCAAATATGGTGTCCGCCATGACTTTATCTGTTGCATTTAACAATTTGTTTTATTTATTTATTTTTTAATGAGTTTATGTTCATAGGATTAGTTTAACATGTAGAAATAACATGGTTTCACAAATGGTTGCCGTGACATTTTCTTCACACCCTTAATTTTTCCCATTAATTTCTTTTGCTATGTAATATGTTTCTGAATTTGTCTAATTATCATGACCTTTTGAGCAGTCCTTCATGTGTAAACTCTTCATCTTCTTGAAAAGTTGATCTAAACAGATTTCTAAGGCCCTTTCGTGAAATGTTCTCTGATACCTAGATTTTCAAGAAACAAACCTCAACAGTAGGTTGGATCTCAGTTTTGATCAAGTAGATAAAGAATGTATTCTTTTGGGGTTTAACCTTTAGTAAAGAGACATCTTCCTTGGATTTCATATATTTTCTGATGAGTAGGTTACGAAAACAAAAAGCAAAATATTTGCTTCACTCCTAGTGGACAAAGTGAAGAAGAGATGGAAGCTTAATTCTCCTATATGTGCAACATTTTTCAGACTTTTTCAGTCATTTTAGACCAAATGATTATCATTCACTTTTGCTCATTTGAACAATTTTCTGAATGATAATCGTCCCGTCTAAAGCCCCATTTACACACAAATATTTTTGCTTGAACAAACAAACAAAGTAACAACTTTTTTGCTTTCAAATGCTAAGCATTTACGCGTAAAGATAATCATTTGAAATCCTCGCCATTCCCCTCATTAGCTAAGTAAGCATTTTATATGTTTGCTCAGGTGGACGTGTGTTTATGCGAAGAATCTTGTTTGAATGCAGAATAGCAATACCCCTGTATACTTGAAAATAAGCCATACCCTGAAAATAATCCCTAGCAAGATTTTTCAGGATTTTTTAGCATGCTTGAAATACAAGCCCTATTCAAAAATAAGCCCTAGTTACAGTCAATTAAAAAAAAGTCAATTTAAATAGTGTCCAGGCATTTATACATGTAAAACAGTAAAATTCTTCGGAGGAAAAATTAATATAAGACTGTGTCATATTTTGGGAAACAGGGTAATACATCAATTATTTTGGTTATGAATTGGATAATACATTTCTAAGCGTTTTTACAGTTTTATGTTGATAAAGCCTAATAATTGAATAATGAAGATATACAGTCTTCTAAAATTCATTGTGTTTCAATTGTTCACCATTTTCAAGATCTCTGCTCTCAGTAAGGGCGCCTGCACACAAGCGGAAATTCCGCGGCGGGATTTCCGCCGCTGGAAGCCTGCATAGGATTGCGTTAACAAACGCAATCCTAGGCAAACGGCCGCGATTTGGCAGCGCGAAATCTCGCACGGCAAACAAATCGCGGCATGCCCTATTTCTGTGCGGGGCTCTGTGAGCCCCGCACAGAAATGTCAGTCACCTGCCGCCGGCTCTGGTCTGCGCATGTGCTGGCTGCCCGGCAAGCCAGCATATCAAACAGCCAGAGCCACGGGCGCGGGTGAGTACGCGCTGGTCCCTGCAGGCGCTCGGGTCGGGTCCCGCGGCGAGAATCCTCGCTGCTGGATCTGACCCGCCTGTCTGTAGGCGGCCTAAATGAGAGCATTTGTGGCTTACATCAAGAAGCTAAAGACTGTACAGATCTAATACTTCTCAGGAGATGTGACGTCTAACGCCCAATGCCCACGGGCGGATTTCATTTGCGGAACCACGCGGGAGATCAGCAAATCAAGCCACCCATTGGGATGCATTAGCATCCGCAAATCAGCTAAAAGCATGCAGGTGTGATTTTTAAAAAATTTTTTTTCTCCCGGCATGTGGATTGCACGCGCCGGAAGAAATCGCAGCATGCTCCATTTTCCTGCGGATCGCACAGGGACGGCTTCCATTGTGTTACTGTGGATGTGCCGTAGATCTGCAGGAAAGCAGAAGATTTAAAAACAAAAAATAAAGCACTGCGCATTCGCCAGGCACAATGGCCGGCGCTCCCGGACACATCCGCTGTGCTGAAGAAAGAAGATCCGGCCGAGATGGACGAAACCTATGCTGGATCCGGAGAGGTGAGAAACTGTCTTCTTATGTCCATGGCCGTGGGCACGCATGGACTCCGCTGTGGGATTCAGCACCGTGCGTGCAAGTGGACATGAGGCCTAAGTGTTTCTCTTTGAGAACAAATCTGTCTGTCATCCTGATGATTTGGTATAATGTATCAGTTATGAATTCAGCCTCTGGATATTAACCAGAATTGTTGTATTCCCCGGCAATAAGCATAGATCTTCAACAACATGAGAAATGGAAAGACTATGGTAAGTTGTACGGTTGTTATTTAACAACTGAGCTTTACTTACATAAAATCAGAAAACCCTTCAAGCCTTTGTCCTGATTGTTACATGTTGATCAGATAATGGTATAATGCATTGCTGTAATTATGATAAACATCTGCAAGCATAAACTGGAAGAAGCACTAATGTACTTGGCATTTTTTTGTAAATGCCTCTTATCTTAAAAATCAGCTTCTGCAATTACAAAATGCCATGTCACGGTTCATGGGTGTTTACATATTAGAAAAGGAATTTCCCAGCATATTATCTAAAGGTAATACTTCCTAAAACCAAAAGGCCAGAGCAATTACTGGTATTTAACATATATTATTTCAGAGAACTTCATTTACAAAGCTCATTTTATCTCTTGTCCAAAGTAACCAAATTAATTTCAGCATTATCCACAGCATCTAAGGGGTCAAAGCAATTGGAAACCACCACTATTGGTCTCCGATCACTAACCAACGCCTAGGCTGTCAGAAACTGCCTTAGGCATCGGGATAGCAGCACACATAGGGTTGCTAAACTCTTCAGAAGTTTGGCTGTAAAAAGGCGGCACATCAAAAATAGTACTCCAAACAGCATCCATAGGTTCTATGATGGCCATTAAGGGGTTAAGATATGTGAGTTATGTGCCAATATTTACTTTAGACCTCAATTCAAAATTTATAATAATAAATTTGACATATTCAGCAGCAGGGTCACGCACAAGGGGGGTATTTACAGGCTTCCCCTTGCCTCTTCTAAAGTTTCTACACTTTTTTTGTACCTCCAGCTTATATCTCCCATTAAGTGAGATTTACTGTTTGGGCCAGAAGTCTGTTGTGTGGATCAAAAGTCAGTCTCTATGCAAGTCTATGAGAACCTTGATGTGAGTCTCAGATTTGCATAGTTAGGCTGACAGTTGTGGGCTTCAGGGTACCTAGTGGCATTATTACTTTCAGGGCTACAGAGTAGCACTGTTACATTGAATGGCCCAGAGTGGCACTATTACTTTGCAGGGGCACAGAATGGGGCACTATTGCTTTGTGGGCATGAGGTATTACTTTTCTGCGGCTTAAAATGAGCACTATTACCTTGGAGGGGACACAAAGGGGAATTGTTACTGTGTGGTGGCATAAAGGAGGAGCATCATTTCTGTGGGGCACAAGGTTTATTTGTGGAGCATCCAATGGGTGGATTATTACTGTATTGGGAGTTACTATGTGGAGCAAAAGAAGCCATTATTACAATGTAGGGATTATTGGGGGTAGCGGCAGAATTGGGAGTGTGCAAAGATGAGTGTGGCTAGAAGTCTTCATGGTGCTCTGAGCCTGGATAGAGAAGAGACTCAGAACTGAGCATCTGCAATCAGAGAACATGTCACTTGACTATTATCTGTACATATCTAGTTAATGCAGTTATTAGACACAGTTAATAGTAAATTGGGTCCATTTAGCACTATTCAGTTCCATCCTGAAATGGAGCCATTCGGCCACAGAAATTCCCCTTTCCTGCTCCCCGAATGGCTCCAATGCAGATGTGCAACCATCCTAAGCCAGTTTAGATGTTGATATTGATACAGATAATGTTTTGTGTCTGCACAAATTCTGCATGATGCCACTACACCTGAAAAAACTCAAAAGGACACGCTGTCATCAGAATATTTCAGTATTGCAGCTGCTAATAGGGATGACTTACTGAATATGGGATTATATAGCTTCAGTCCATACTCTTTGTTAATGCATATAAACATCATACGGGATGATGTCAGTGTGCCAGAATAGAAAGTTTCTCTATAAAAGAAAGTCCTACTCTGGGCGAATCTGGCTCATCCATACATAAAGCCGTAGATGTATAATGTATAAGGACATTTAGTTAGATGCCAGAGAAAATGTATGCATAGATGTGGTTTCTCATAGTAATAACAGGTGATCCCTGTAGATAAGAAAAACGTCAATCAGATGATTTTCATCAGGCTTCATTTAAAAAAGAATTGCCAGTTTTGTGAAAAAAACGTTTTATATAAACTCCCTGTAGTGGCAGTGCAGGTAGTCACAATTCAATTATTTCACTCTATTGGGTGAATTTTTAAAACAAATTCACGTAAGTTTTCTGGTTTCTGAAAGTCACAAATGCTGGCAATTTCCATATTTGCAACTTTAGCCTTTTCTTAGCACTTTTGAAATATGGCTAGAAAAGTCATGGAGTTTATCAGGAGGCGAGGTGCATGCCACGGCCCTTCATATTTACTACAATTGATACCAAAAATTGCCCTAAACTATAATAGAAATCTACACCTCATAGCTGGCATATATTTCACTTTAAGGCACCCCGGAAGCCACAGATGGGCCTAGTTTATTAAGAGGCACATGCCTCATAATTAGAGATGAGCGAGCACCAAAATGCTCGGGTGCTCGTTGTTCGAGCCGAGCTTTTTGTAATATTCGAGATCTCTGTTCGAGTAACGAACCCCATTGAAGTCAATGGGAGACTCAAGCATTTTTGCAATGGACCCGCCATGTGCTGAGTGTTTTTCTCTCTCTCTCCCTCTCTCCACCTCGCTCCCCCTCTTTCCTTCTCTTCCCCTCTTTTCCCCTCTCCCCCTCTCCCCCCCTCTCTCCCTCCCAGACACTGCTGTAGACGCGTGCATGCTGGCACATCACAGCAGGAAGTGGTAAAGCGGGGAGGGGCCAAAAAATTTTCTCGAACACAGCGTGGTGCTCGCTTGAGTAACAAGTACCATCGAGTATGCTATTACTCGAATGAGCATCAAGCTCGGACAAGCATGCTCACTCATCTCTACTCATAATACATTAGGTTCATCTCACTTCAGCGCACTACTTATTAAGACTTGCATATGAATCATCAGTCTTAATAAATGTGCTCCCATGTCGCTGTGAAGAAAAGCAAGGGATTTGGAGCTTAGTATCAGAAACGCACACATTTTATAAAATTAATCAGCACAGAATTATAGAATTTTGGACCTTAAAATAATATTCGTAGTTGAAAGCAGTGAATAGTACAATAATTGTAGTGTGACTATGGCTACAGGACATATTGTTTGCCGGTATTACTTACTCATTTCATTTTCTCCTTTATTTCCTTAATTTTGAGATGGTGTAATCAATGTGGAAATGGTACATGTGGAAATCTTTTAATGTCACAAGACTTCTTGGCACAGGTTTCATTATACCCAACATTGCATAAATGTTTACTTTATTCTGAAAGTAAGGAACATTTCCCTGAAGCAAGTGGATAAACAATGGACCGCATTCACATCCCTTTACTACAGCAGTTTGTGATTCTGATAGGATGCAATAGTGGAAAAGTCATTTTGCATATATGCTTTACAACATTCATGTTGCCTTCCTGTTTATCTGGAACAATTATTGTAATTCTGTTTAAATAAGGGAACTAGTTTAAAACATTGTATCAGGTGAGGCATTCATGTGTTTGTGATACTGTTGCTTCTCATTTATACCCTCTAGCGTAATAAATAATGTCTAAATAAATATACTCACCTGATGAATGTTACAGTGGTATTTTATTCCATGTTTCCTTCTACACTGTTTCCTTGTCATACTGAACTTCCCTTTCTGCTCCAGTAAATAGTTTGCATGTAACTTTTCTTTTGATCCTGCATAGACTTCCCTGTTTTATAAGCTTATAGGAACTTAAAATCATCAATTCAACTGTCTAGAATGAGGTCTGAAACTTAATGCGGATCTTCCCCTTGTTCTCTTCAAAATTTCCACATTACTGTACTGTGGTTTCCCACAAAAAAAAAAAAAATGATATGTCAATGTTATTAAATACGAATCTTGAGAACTGTCCAGTTTTACTCCTGGAAAGCGATTAAGAGTATGTGTGGTTTATTTAAATGAATGGAAGGTACTAAGTTGCTGACCCTAAATTCCATCCTTTTGACTCCATTTGTGTAACTTGTTTTCCCCTGGTTATTGGGGTTGAAATAATTATGTTCTTAGTCTACCGGATAGCCCTCTAATCAGAACAGAACAGAACAACAAAAAGTTTTTTGGTTGGTCAAATGCTGGTTATGTGTTTTCAATATGCTCCACTAGCCCTTCTGCCAAAAAGGAGATGACCAATGTTAAGGTGGCCATACAAATTGATTAATGCTGGCCAAACCCAAATTCCACTCAGCTTATGCAGACCTGACAGAGCTAAACACATGGGCTGATGGCATCCTAAATAGTATGGTGCTGCAGTGCATCAGTATTGCCACACTCTGGCAACTAACTACCACCTGACTCTATGAAGGACTGGTCTGAAGTCCAGTAACCTTCCCTATGACTTTACTCCAGAAGTCTCTCATTCCTTGTCCAGTCGCACCATCACACAGAACAGTGCTGTAGAGCAGGGGTCCCCAACTCCAGTCTTCAGGGACCACCAACATGTCCTATGGTAAGAGCAGCTGTGGCACTGTCTGAGGCGCCGACAATAATTACATCACCTGTGCAACACTAGAACTAGGAAGTGATACACAATAGAAATAAATATAAGGTGTGCCTTCAATGTTGCTTGATCATTGTATGTTTGCCTTGGCTACAGTACAACTATATCTATTGGCTACATTTTCCTCTATCAGAGTTGACTGTTATTGTCATAGACAATTATTCAAATAGAAACCTTAGAGAAAACAGTGCAGGGAAGTTCCAGCCATAAAACTAGAAACCATTCTAAAAGATGGTTGCCAGTTCTCAGCTAAGTTGGAAGGATGGGTAAATGACCTAGTGAAGAGAATGCAAATCAAGTAGCTTGTTAAACGTAAGGTGCTCCGTTAGGAGAGCTGGAGAGCTGAATCCCCATGGCCAAACAGCTCTGTCTTAGGATGGAATCAAACAGTGCCGAACGGACCCCATTGACTATAATGGGGTCCGTTTGCTTTCCACTCAACTGCCTGGCTTTTAGCTGGTAGAAAAATTGCTGCATTCTCCCATTCATTGAAATGGGCAATTAGGTAATTAGTTCAATATGTGCTGTGACAAGTCGGGGATTACTCGCCTCTGGCTCGCTGTCCACACAGTCAGGAAGTGGTGCACCTTGCACACAAATATGCTCCATCAACAGAAGATTTCTTTATACTTTGGCTCCTGCCAGCCTTTATTCACAGCATATAACACAAATGTTACACAGTCCAACATAGCTTGGGGTTCGCAACCCACAGAGTCCTGTCACTAACCCCTCCTGGGGCGTCTGGAGGGCGTCTTCCTCCATCAGCCTGGGTTACAGAGCCAACTGGTCCACACTGGACCTTAGACTCCAAGTCTCTGATGCGGCTCCTTTCACCGCCTCTCTGGCTTTCTCAGCCAACGGCTCCCTGGTTTCTGGCAGGAACTGACTCTTTTGTAGCCACTTCCTGCTACACCCATCAGGTGTTAACCCTTTCTTTCCCTTTCCAGGTATCAGACTGTCTGACTAGCACCCTCTGCAGGTCATTGTGATACTGCACTACTATAGTGCTCTTTTCCTGCGCAAATGCACAGAAATATAGCGCATGCTGAGTATTTTTTTGCATGAACAAAATGCGCACAAAATATGCTTATGTGAACAATGAGTTTTTTCATTGCATATGCAAATAAGGGAGATAGAATAATACCTCCACAGTGCCACCTATTGGAAGGCAGCATTCCTGCCCAGAGGAGCATGAATGGCCTTTTGAGTCTCCTTACTTACCGTCTAGGTGCTCTCCCTAAGGAGAAAAGATAGCGTTTCTTCATTCATTGCATATTGCACACGCAAATTTTATGCGCCTAATTCGCTGCATAAATATGTTCATGTGAATCCTACCTTTAATTGTGACTTGGGCAACAATGCAAATTAATATCACACAAACAGTTGGACCCTTCATGTTTTTGAATATTTACTCTGTGTTCAATAACAGTACGAGGAGAAAAAAAATTAGGTGATCCCTTTAATTTAATAGCTTTTAGATCCGCCTTTAAGTAGTAATTACCTTCACTATATGTTTTTGTACCTGCAAATAAGATTTACAGAGTTCTGGGGTAGAATTTTTGATCATTCCCCTCTTCCATTGTGTTACCATTCATGAGTATTTCTGGGATGTCCTGCGTGCTGTAACGACACCTACTGAGGGTGCTGTTAGGTGATCCTTAAAGGTGCAATGATCTGATTGGCAATCAAGATGTAAGTTGATAGCACACACCAAGAGATGAGGTTTAGCTATATAGCATGGCTAAAGTGGACCACAGCATACTGACAAAGGATGCCTGCAGAATCCCATGGTGTCCTGCCCTGGACACCAGCAGCATGTGTAGCAGGCCTAGTGACATGGCACAACTTCCGTAAAGAAGCAGAAAGATGGTGCCAGAATGGTAAGCTGTGAGCAGCTTGACTATTGGCACAGTACGTACCATGTACAGTTCTCTTCAGGTTATGTCACAGCATCTTGATTGAATTAACGCCAGGACTCTGACTTGGCCAATCCAAAACAGAAAGCCTCTTCTTTGTTTTTTCAAGCATTCTTTAGTTAGTTTACTTGTATGTCTTATTGCATCACCCAATGTCTCTTCAACTTGCCTTTATACTTTCTTGTAAAGTGTTTTGATACACTTTTTGAATTTTCCCCTCAATAATTGTGTGTCCAGACCCTGAGGCAGCAGAGCAGTGATAAAACAATCCTGCACCCGCCACCATGCTTAACGGCTAGTATGAGGATTTGGTGTTGGTGTGTAGTGTTATGTTTCCTCCATGTAAAGCATCATGTATTTGAACTTTTTTGTCAACTGTCCATAGTAGGTCACAACTGATACCTGCTGCTAATGGCATGGGCTCAGCTCCCTATTCCATGCCTTTATTGTGCTGTATATGTACACCATTTTATGTTAACGTCATTCCGCTTATGATGAAAATGTACATTATTGGGTAGAAAGGATTAAAAATGTTTCTCTACTTTTTACAAATTTGGCACCAAGATTCTAGGATTTGCCACCACTGTTGATCAGTTGGTATGTGACTCTTAGGCAGGCAGGAACATACATAGAACTCATTGGGCTCCATAGCAAAACTCAGAATTGGGTTCACCTTAAAAAAAAAAAGGATATTGGAGATAGTACATCTATGACGCAACAGGCTTAGATACAGTGGCTCAGGTCTTGTATACCTGCAACAGCTGCAGTCTCCAAATAATAGATGCTGGTAAAATACAGTAATAGTGATTACAGTACAGTTACCTCCAGTGCGCACTGGTGATGTCTTCTCTGGTTTGTGACATCAGTTTTCATTTTTCAACTCTGAGCCCAGACCACTATGAAGACTTTATTCATCCATGACTTGTCTCTGTACAGACTCCCCATCCTACTGCTACCCCTAATGCCCCTCTCATTAATCCACCAAAAGTACTAGTGCTACCCCTCAAAGTGAGAGCTATAGTGCATGATCTGTATCTCTGTTATGGTTTTGCCTCTGTGGTCTTCAATGGCATAGTGTATGATCTATGCCCCTCAAAGTTATAGTGCCCCCTGTATTGCCATCAAAAAAGTTATAGTGGCTCTCTGTGTAACCCCCCCTCCCCGCAAAGATCTGGTCAGCAGCAGAGCTCTTGTTAACTTCTAGTCCTGTTTGTCATAAACGGCACAGCTCCATTAGTGCAGAGATGATTCCTCCTCTGAAATGATACTGGGAGGAGTCATATTTGTTTCGTACGGTGCTGCATTGTCACTGTCCAATAGGACTGAACTAAGACTGCCTGTTCACAGGCGGGTTTGAATTGCATTCCCCGCCGCGGGGAACGCAGCCACCCTGTCCATGAGCGGAGAATCATTGCAATCCTGCGATTCACTGCGATTCTCCGCGGTCAGTCTATCTGTCAGACAGGCTGACAGTGGAGATCCATCTGCCAGCTCCTGCTCCCGGGTGGCGGATCCCGTGGCGGAGATCCGCCGCGGGATACCGCAACGCCTATGGACAGGCACCCTTAAAGGAAACCTGTCATTTCCCTACAGCACTATAAACGGCATAGTAGGGGAGGTGACAGGTAGCTGGGTGATGTATTTTTTTATACTTGTATGAAAGAGTGCAGCTCACAAAAAATTACTTCTTTCAGATTGCCATGCACGCGCTTTCCCCTATATAAGTCTATATAGATTTTATGTGTGTTTCCACAATCTTCAAAGGGGGACACCACGGGAATAAAAAAAAATATATATTATCTGGCTCCGTATCATCCACCCACCCCCCTTCCCTAACAGCACCATAACTTAAACTTCTAGTGTTGTAGGAAGGTGACAGGTTCTCCGCAAAATTAGTTCTGCTACTGGCTACATGACCCAGTGAGTAAGCAGTGGGATGGGGGGGGGGGGGGGGAGCATCCTTCACCCTGCCTCATAGACCCCATAAGAGACCCCATTGGTGGCATGCATCTACTATCAAGACTGTACCATTCCTCAGAATGAAGGCCACAACACTGCTTTAGCTCTGTAGCTTCTTTACATTTTTTCCCTGTATAGTGGTGCTTCCAGGCAGGAAACTATGGAGCAGCCCAATTCTCTGTTGCACAGTGAGTGCTAAGAAGCACTGCTGTGTACAGGAGAGCCCAAAGGGCTTTGTTATGGCATATGATGTAACATTATGATATTGAATAACCCTGTAATCAAAAGATATACCGTATATTTTGTGAAAATACGTTAACTTCAAAACTTGCATTTTTCTGATAAGAAAAATATTTTCATTGTTTCTCATACCTTCCTTTAATTTTAGATTCCATGGTCTTGATTAAAGGGAATTTTCTAGGATTTAACTAATGATGACCTAAGTCCCAGAAAACCCCTTTAACTACACATTTGTAAGAAAATGTAGCATTTTTTCATTATTAATATGCCTGTATTTTTTGTTCTGTTTTAGGGAGTTCATTGTAAAAGCAAACCCACATGTAAGTATATTATTTTATTGCTGTTAATATTGTCTATACAAGTCAAACCAGTTGGACATGCCAGACACCATAAAAGGCAATGTGTCACATGTATATTTTACCAGATAGTGAAATATATTCAATTTTTCTAATTTGATTTTCTTTTCTGATTGTAAACTTTTTGTGGGTCTGCCATCTTGCCTTTGCTGTAGAGATAAGTTTTGCAGCAGCATTTATACCAGAACGTATGGGCCATAGACACAATGGATAAGAGAGGACCCATTGACTTCTATGGCAGACTATTATAGGCATGCTATGTAACCTGTGTGCATGGATCATTGTGCAGGAAGGAGGTGATGTATTACCATCATGTATTGTGACTGGTGGATCTTGTGTTATCCATTTATAGGTGTCACCTTTTATTATAATGCTGCCTGCACTGAGATGAGTGCTGAAAAGTTCTCTCTAGAGAACAGGAAGTATCAGACTATCATTAGGTTTAGTGGTCAGTGTGAAAACTGTTTTTTTTTTATAATATCGATCACGACATCGAAAATACAAAAAAAAAATCTGCAAAATTTCTTAATTATGTTTAACATAAAAACCTGATGCACACAATATGTAATTCTTTGATGACACATTGCCTTTAAACATTTAAGGGCACTCTCACACAGGCATTTGTAAAAGCGCCGCATTTTTTAATGCAGCGTTTCACTGCCTCCTAGAGCTGTGTTTTTATGTGTTTTTTGTGCACTTTTGCCTGCGTTTTTCATACAGTAAAAATGCAGAGAAGCAAGCTGATGATGTCAGAACTAGCCAAATCCACAAGAAACAATCACATGACCGCACATTCACCATTTTAGTGAGGTTTCCTGCATTGCGGTGATAGTTCAGTGCCAGCTGATGTCTGGAGAGAATGTCCTATTTTCAGGATGATGGGCTTCTGGCATGGCTAGTGGCTACTGCGTTTGGTCAGCCTAGGCTTGGTCCTCGGCAAAGCGGTCCTTATATTTGTTGCATTACTGTCCCAAATTACAGCTTTTTTCTTCCATCAATGCAATAAATTTGCACATGTCTACTGGAGCCATGTTTTTGCGTTATCGGCACTACAAAATGCGTGAGAAGGAGCTGCTGACAACTTCCTGTGTTTTTTTTTCCCCTCTCGGTGGTAAAGCATCCTGAGTGAAAAACGTAATACACTGATTTCTAGAAATCATGGTATGCTACGACTTGCCACGATTCTCCACAATGAACCTATCATGAAGATAGGTTCATCCCGTAAAATCGCGGTGACATTAGTTCTCCCCTATGGTGGAATATCACTCGCGATATTCCATCCCACCCATGGACACTCAGCATAAGGCTGCCTGTCCACCACCGTGATGGAATATTGCTAGCGACATTCCACCGCAGGGGAGGAGGGGGAGCACTGACAGGGGTTCGTGATGAGCCTATATAGGCTCACCGCAGCATGCCACGATTTTAATCCCGCAAGCGGAGAATTGCTGATTCCCTGCTTGTAGATGTCGGACTGTGCTTTCCATAGTTAGCCTATGGAAAGCTTTTCTTAACGTGATCCGTGGGCGATTTATCACCGCTGATCATGCTATGACTATCGCTCGTGGACAGGTAGCCTAATGATTTTTAGTTTGTTTTGAAGCAATTTTTGAAAATACATACATAGTAACATAGTAACATAGTATGTAAGGCTGAATGAAGACATGTCCATCTAGTCCAGCCTGTCTATCCTCCTGTGTTGATCCAGAGGAAGGCAAAAAACCCCAAGGGCAGAAGCCAATTAGCCCTTTTGGGGAAAAAATTCCTTCCCGACTCCCTAATGGCAATCAGACTGTTCCCTGGATCAACCCCTACAACATTGACTTTCTTATGTGACATGATTAGCAACATGTAAAACTGCGAAAGTATTTCCTAGAACTGCTTCTTTAAGAAGCATGATGTGTGTATTAATGTGTACTGGTTTTTTATAAAGTGGGGCAGTTCTTGAACTTGTGGTGTGCGATACTTATCTCATTTAATCAGAATACCGCCTACCTATTTGTTTGCTGGCATTACGCACATGATTACTAAAGAGGGAGCTCCCCACCATATACTATTTCCATCCGCTACTCTCTTCACGTCACATAGTTTCCATTGCATTGGAAGGTTTACGCAGCAGACAGGAAGGCGTGTGAGTCACCTTATGACTTATAGTAATGTTTTATTGTCAGTAAACTCCAATCACCTTGCAGATGTCTTGTGTAATTCATTCCAAACATTACTCTATGAACTGAAATAGAAATTCTTCTTACGTCATCATTTATTAGTGTAATTAACCTCATTTATTATTATCTCTGACTACAAATGCATTGTAAGTTTGTGGATCTCCTGATCTTTATGTCTAGCTATGATTACTATTTCTAAACTACAATCAGGCACTTAATATAATAAAACACTATGGGAGACGAGGGGGGGGGGGGTGCTACGCCTGGCATTTCCTGCGCTTGGCTTAGTAAGATTTCCTCCAGTGCATGGTGCCCAAATACATGAAGAGAAGCAGGCCTCTTCATGTATTCAGTGCATTCCCAGCTCTGCTGTGTGCCTCTTGGAGAGGTAAACATGGTCCCATCCAAGTGTACATTTCTGGCATAATTTACACCAGTTTTGCATAAATCGGTCAGTCTGTGGTGGCCACGCCTCTCCCTGACGAGATCTACCCACTTTTAAAAGAAAAGGGGCAGGGCCAGCACAGGAAGAAGAAAAGTTGCCAAATTTTTGCGCAAACAGGGTTTGCACAAAATTTGTAGACTTTTTTTAACACAGTATTCTGGTGTCCAGCATTTGGTAACTGTCCCTCATCGTGTCTAGAAATCTTATCTTTGCTGTTCCAAACTGTCTCTGGAAGTGACATAAGCACAGGGACTGTGCTTTAGGAGTTTTATGCAATGGCTTCCCATAGTTAATCCCATAACACCACAGGGCGTATTTGGTGTGTGGGGCATATATGGAGAGAGGTTGCAAGCCAATCCTGCTCCATACAAAAAGGGTGCCAGCTGTCTGTGATAGCAGCACCCACCCACAACAACCACGATTAGCGCTAATTCCGATTCGATTGCAGGGTTACGTTCGATTGTCATGGTATATGGGGGGCCATAGACTGCCTGTGAAAATACGGTTTAATGTAATACCGTAGTATTACATTATACTGTATGAGCAATAAAACAATTGCAAGTTCAAGTCCCCTATGGGGACAAAAAAAATGTAGAAATAAGTTAACAAAAAGTTTTGTTTAATTATTGGCAAAAATATAGAGAAAGTGAAAGTTTAAAAAAAAATCTTTTCTCATTTTAGTAAAAAAATTTAAATAAAGAAAAAGCATATTTGGTATCTTCGTGTCCGTAAAAGGGTGATCTATCTAAGTAACACATTATTTATACTGCATAGGGAATACCATCAGAAAAAAAATACAGTGTCAGAATTGCACATTTGTGGGCAGTTTCCCAGAAAATTATATGGTATATTAAATGGTAACATTGAAAAATACAAGTCGGCCCGAAAAAAACAAGCCTTCATGTAGCTATGTAAACGGAAAAGTTTTCCCAAATCAGTAGAGACTTTTATAGCCTGTAAAGGGTCACAAAGTCTATATTGACACCCATAGTTGTTGAATGGATTGTCCGACAAGATAATATACAGTAAGTGTGATACTTGGGTGTCCACATACTACCTTTTTGCCATATAGTTTATTATTGGATACATTTCGTATTTAACTTATATCTGCACATTATCTAATCTTACTGTAATATCTCTTTATTTACAGATGATATATTCAACCTATTTTGCCGGGCAACTCCTCAGTCATTAACACCTTCTGTTTTGGAAAATATAAAAATATCTACAGTTATGAGGTGTCCACGGTCTAGTCGATGTTCTCTTCTTTTAAATGTAAATGGAACAGTAATTCTCAACGGTATGAACACATGTGATGTCTTCCATAACGATGCTACTATCCAGTAGTTATTCATATGTAAATAAATAAAGATGGGATTGTCATAAAAATGCATGTGAGGAGTTGCAGATGAAGTCAGTTTTGGGTGGAGTTGGTAGAAATGTTCTGATATCCAACTTCAGTTTCAAAATAAAACTATTTAACTATCTATGATGTGCATGTAAGAGACAGGATCAGCTTCATACCCGGCGGGTGCTGACTGTGTTGACGAAAGGATGCCTGCCTACAATGGCCATGATAAACTCAATTGCAGGTGTTGCACAATACTGACTGTGGCATGTAAGACTCTACTGCCCCCCCCAATCATGCAATCATTTGCTGTTGGTGGATTGTCATAACAACCTGGGGTTCTACTGAAGGATGTCAATACTACTACATATAGTTAGTTGCCTATTAAAGAGGATCTGTCATGGGATGAAGTTAGCAGGGATGTCTGCATACCCTGTTTCCCTGAAAATAAGACATACCCTGAAAATAAGACATAGCATGATTTTCCAGAATTTTTGAGGATGCAAAATGATTTTTCAGGCTTTTTGAGGTTGCTTGAAATATAAGCCCTTCTCCAAAATTCAGCTCTGCTAACAGTTAATTTAAAAAGTCAATTTAAATAGTGTCCCGGCAGCTATAAATGTAAAAAAGTTAAACCTTTTTGAACAAAAATCAATATAAAACACTGTCTTATTTTCATGGAAACACGGTAGCTGTGCAACCACAGCCCCGCTGACTCTCTCTGTTTTCTTTTTCATACCATGTTTTCCCCAAAATAAGACAGTGTCTTATATTAATTTTTGTTCAAAAAGGTTTAACTTTTTTACATGTATAGCTGCCTGGACACTATTTGAATTGACTTTTTTAAAATTAACTGTTAGCAGGGCTTAATTTTGGAGTAGGGCTTATATTTCAAGCATCCTCAAAAAGCCTGAAAAATCATTTTGCATCCTCAAAAATTCTAAAAAATCATGCTATGTCTTATTTTCAGGGTATGTCTTATTTTCAGGGAAACAGGGTACTTGCCTTCATTTGACTAGATATTTTCTTCTTAGGTCCAGTTCTCAGTACTGTCGTTGTATCGTTGGTCCCCACCACTAACTGTCAAGGGTTGACATTAGACCGTCAACATTCATAGGCTAATATTGAAAAGTACGATTTACCGGAATGCAGAAGCACCACTAAGTCTCCTATTAGGACTAAAAAAAAAGCAACATTACTTTGTTATTAAAAATTATTAACTCCTTCAGACTAGAGATTTTGTTTTTTACTTTTGTTTTTTTATCCCTCTGCAAGAGCCATAACTCTTAGATTTTTCCATTGACATAACTGTTTGAGGACTTGGTTTTTGTCGGATGAGTTGTATTTTTCAGTGGCACCATATAATCTACCGAAAAACTTTGAAAAGGTTAAGTGGGGTGAAATGAAAAAGCAATGATGCCATTTTTTGGGGGGTAGTTTTCATGGCGTTCACAGTGCAGTAAAAAATGCCGTATAATTTATTCAGTAGGTCAGTATAATTATGGCGATAACAAATTCCTAGTTTATATTTTTTACTACTAAAATACAGAAATTTTTTTTAAAGAAAAAATGGCTGTCCATTGTCATATTTTGAGACCTATGATTTTTTTAAGGCATTCACTGTGCAGTATAGATAGTGGGGTATTTTAATAGTCCTGGCTTTTACAAACACGGTGATCTCAAATATGTTTTGTTTTCATTGTTTATATTTTTTTATTTGAAAAATGTGTAAAGTTGTTTTTTTAACTTTTAATATATTTTTTTTCTACATTTTATTACTAGTATATACCACTTGTGTATGGTACTTTTTAATTTTTCCAATTAGGCCCTGCAGAGGGTTATGCATAGCATAAGATTAAATTGTTAAGCACTACTGTGTTATCATGTCCTGGCTTCCAATATGTGGCACTGTGGAGGTAATATTCCATCTTTCTTATTTGCATATTACCCAGAGGAGCATGAATGGCCTTTTGAGTCTCCTCACTCACCATCTAGGTGCTCTCCCTAAGGAGAAAAGATAGTAACCCCATCATGTCCTGGTGCACGTTCTTTTTAACATTACTATATATATAAAACTTAAAGAAAAATAGACTGGCACCACTTAATAATGGTTCAGAATAAACATGACTACACACCATATAACACTATACACAGAAACCCAAAAGTCAAAGATGTGCACTACTTGCCAAGATTAGCAAAGCTGGGATACAAGCTGTACAGGTGTAGTATGCTAGAAGAAGGTACACAAGTACACCTATGCACAGCTCGCATGCACTCTTTACCTTCTTGCTTAGCCTCAAACCCCCTCATGTCACTAACAAAAATAACAGTCATCCTCATAAATCTCCTAACCATCTGCTAACCCTCGCTATCCTGCTGCTACTAGCTGCTGGGGATATCTCTACCAATCCTGGCCCACCCTCCACTGCTCCCAGCTATCACCCCTTACCTGACTCACTAATAAAATCCCCAAGCCCAACTGCTAGCCCATGCATAGCCTCCCCTGACTCCTTTAAATGTGCCCTCTGGAACTGCCAGTCAGCATGTAACAAACTCCCCACCATCCACGACTTTTTTACTGCTAAATCCCTAAATCTGCTCGCTCTCACAGAAACGTGGATACAGCAGTCTGACACGGCCTCCCCTGCTGCACTGTCTTACAATGGCCTGCAGTTCTCCCATACCCCGAGACCAGATGACAGGCGTGGCGGAGGAGTAGGTGCTCTTCTCTCCCCGAAATGTACCTACCAGGTCATCCCCCCTGTACCCTCACTCACTTTTCCATCATTTGAGTAACATACGCTACGGCTTTTCCGCCTGCTGTCCATGCGAGTAGCAGTTATCTATCGCCCCCCAGGTGCTGCTCGCCTGTTTTTGGACCACTTTGCCGCCTGGCTCCCCCACTTCCTATCCTGTGAAATTCCAACCCTCATCTTAGGTGATTTTAACATCCCCACTAATGACCCCAACTCCCCATCTGCCTCTCAGCTTCTTTCGCTCACCTCCTCCCTTGCTGCCAACTACCGACCCATCTCAAACGCCCCCTTCATCTCCAAACTACTAGAATGGCTGGTTTACTCCCGTGTTGTAAGCTACCTATCAGAGCACTCTCTCCTGGATCCCCTACAGTCTGGCTTTCGACCTCAACACTCGACAGAAACTGCCCTTACAAGGGTATCCAATGACCTACTGACAGCCAAATCGAGGGGGGATTACTCCCTACTGATCCTCCTCGACCTCTCCGCAGCATTTGACACTGTTGACCACAAACTCCTCCTCAGTATGCTACGCTCCATTGGCCTAAAGGACACTGCCCTCTCCAGGTTCTCCTCCTACCTATCTGACCACTCTTTCAGTGTCTCCTTTGCTGGCTCTACCTCCCCTCCTCTTCCCCTTGCTGTTGGGGTCCCCCAGGGCTCTGTCCTCGGCCCCCTTCTTTTCTCTATCTACACAGCCCCTATTGGACAAACCATCAGGAGATTTGGCCTCCAATATCACCTGTATGCTGATGACACCCAGCTATACACCTCTTCCCGTGACATCTCTGCACCTTTACTCCAAAACATCACTAATAGAGATGAGCGAGCATACTAGTCCGAGCTTGATGCTCGTTCGAGTATTAGGGTGCTCGAGATGCTCGTTACTCGAGACGAGCACCACACGGTACTCGTCTCGATTAAACGAGCACTGACCATTGAATTCAATGGAGCCGGCAATACAGCCGGCTCCATTGAAAGCAATGGGCTGCCGGCGAGCGCGGGATGAGTTGTCGAGAAGGGCTTAAATATATAAGCCCTTCCCTGCAATTCATCCAGAAATGTGTAAAAATAAAAAAATATATATTCACCTGGTCCCGGCAGACGGAGTTCAGCGCGGCCGGCGGCAGTCCTCCTGAACTGCTCTGAACAGCTGTGAGTAGTATTCAGCAGCTGGGGATTTAAAATCCCCGCCTGCTGAATGAGCTGCCTCTAATTGGTCACAGCCTGACCAATCAGAGGCAGATCTCACTCACACACCCATTCATGAATTCATGAATGGGTGAGTGAGTGCTGCCTCTGATTGGCTCAGCGCAGCTCTCAGCTGAATGACAGCAGTTCAGCACCACAGTGCAGGGGACAGCAGGAGAAGACGTGGCTGTGCCCTGGCAGCTGAAGGGAGGTGAGTATCTATTTTTTTGTTTTTTAAATCACTTTTAATTCATTTCCAGGGAATGGCTTATATGTAAAGCCCTTCCCTGAAAAAGAATTCAGGTGTGCCAGCAGACCATTGTCTTCAATGGAGTCGCCAGCAGCAGCAGCTCCTCCATTGAAGAGAATGCCTGCATTTTTATTCTTTTTTACACTAAAATCTTTCTTTTTCAGGTAAGGGCTTATATTTTTAAGCCCTTCCCGAAAATTCATCCCGCGCTCGCCGGCAGCCCATTGCTTTTAATGGAGCCGGCTGTATTGCCGGCTCCATTGAATTCAATGGGCTAACATCGTTCTTCTCTGCCACAGCTGTTACAGCTGTGGCAGAGGAGAACGATCTTATTGCCGGCTCCATTGAATTCAATGGGCTAACATCGTTCTTCTCTGTTACAGCTGTAGCAGAGGAGAACGATCTTTATGCTGACAGTGGGGGGGTCCCACTCTTGCCACTATTGTGGCTTAATAGTGAGACCTCGGAGCCCAAAATGCAACTCTGCATGTTGCTCCTCGCCTGCCCTATCCATTTCTGTGTTTTTTAAATGACTTTGGTGATTTGCTAAGATTTTCACAAATGAAAACCTTAGCGGAGCACCAGTCATTTACAAAAATGCTCGAGTCGCCCATTGACTTCAATGTGGTTCGTTACTCGAAACGAACTCTCGAGCATCACTGAAAGTTCGACTCGAGTAACGAGCACTCGAGCATTTTGGTGCTCGCTCATCTCTAATCACTAACTGTCTGTCTGCTGTCTCTATGTGGTATTTCCACCCTCCACTAACCGCCCTCATCCTGACATCTCCATCTCAGTGTGTGGCGCCACCATAACTCCTAGACAACATGCCCGCTGCCTTAGGGTCATATTTGATTCTGATCTCTCTTTTACCCCCTACATCCAATCTCTTGCCCGAACCTGTCAGCTGCACCTCAAGAACATCGCAAGAATCCGCTCTTTTCTCACTGTAGACACGTTAAAAATGCTTACTGTTGCCCTCATCCACTCCTGGCTCGATTATTGCAACTCGTTGCTGATCGGCCTCCCCTGCACCAGACTCTACCCTCTTCAATCCATCCTGAATGCGGCAGCCAGGCTCATCTTCCTGTCCAGGCGCTACTCGGACGCCTCTGCCCTGTGCCAATCACTGCACTGGCTGCCCGTTAAATACAGAATTCAATTTAAACTCGCTACCTTCATCCACAAAGCCCTCCACAGTGCAGCGCCCCCCTATATCGCCTCCCTCATCTCAATCCATCACCCAGCCCGGGCTCTCCGCTCTGCTAATGAAACCAGACTGAGTGCCCCTTTAATTCGAACATTCCCGCCTCCAAGATTTCTCCAGAGCAGCACCTGTCCTCTGGAACGCACTACGAAAGGCTACCCGAGCAATCCAGGAGTCGCAGAACTTCAGGCGTGCTCTAAAAACGCACCTCTTTAGGGAGGCATACCGCATTCCCTAAATAAAGCCCTCTGTACTCCGCCTGATAACATGCTCCCTGACCTACTGACTGCAATCCCTGCTAGATATCATAAACCGCTCCTGCAGTCATACTGTTTCTGCCGTCACACGGCTAAATGTCTGACCATTGCCTGTGTATAGCATCCCTCACTCTCCACCTCCCCATACCGTGCACATCTCCAGCCCGCCATACCGCGCACATCTCCAGCCCTTTACCTTCTGTATCTCCCCACTATTCGTAGTATGTAAGCTCGTTGGAGCAGGACCTGCACCCCTATTGTTTCCATCAACTGATTACTATGTAACCGTGGTTCTGTAATTTTTGTATTTTGTCTTTCTGTATCCCCCCTGTCTATGTAAGCGCTGCGGAATATGTTGGCGCTATACAAATAAAGTTTATTATTACAAGTGTTCAGTATTCTAATTTTCCTGACAGAGCCATTAGAGGCGACATGCGTGGGGTTCATGGTCCCCTCTGGACACACAGAAGTGCCTTATGGATACACATTTTTATAGTAAAATAGGGGATATATGCTGGGAAGAGATAATATAGCTCCAACAGGGAAATTTGAACCATTGGTCTATGCATGTTCCTAACTGGGAATTCTGAATATGTATGAGTGCACCATTCAGCTTGAACAGCACTTTACAACTGTGATTGTCTATTTTGCACATTTAATGTTAGTTCTGAGGGGCATCAAGAGTTGCTATTTCATAACATTTATATACTTTGAATCATTTCAGATTATTGCCATTTATTGGTAAGTGTTATGCAGTGGCTCTTCTTGAAGGCCGTTTTATACATGCTGCATACATGTTAATAAAGAATGTCAGTTTTGCTAATCTTGGCGAGCAGTGCACATCTGAATATGTCATTTTTGTGTAATATATTAAACACCTAAATTATACATATTCAATTGAATTTTTATTTTTATTCACTCTGAATACCCTGCTTAAAAAAAGAACCTTATTTTATATTCCTTATTATATTGTATTCCTTCATCTCTTCTGTCACCAATTCTACAATATCTTAAATATGTAAAGATTAACTATGTATGTCATCAATTTCCTGTTAGATCATATCCGTGGGGTCGAAATATGCACAATGTCACTAAGCTCTCAAATGAATCAATGTATGCACATAAAGTTTATGAAGAATAAAGTAAAGAAATCTGAAGAGAAGGTAAATTAATAACCTCTCTGAAAATAATGTTATTACTGTAATCTTAAAGGGTTATTTCCCTTAAAGGGGTTGTCCCGCGGCAGCAAGTGGGTCTATACACTTCTGTATGGCCATATTAATGCACTTTGTAATGTACATTGTGCATTAATTATGAGCCATACAGAAGTTATCAAAAGTTTTAGGCCTCATGTCCACGGGGAAAATCAGATCCGCTGCAGATTCTACATGGAGAATCTGCAGCGGGTCCCTCCTGCCCCGCGGACATGAGCGCTGAAAATAGAAATTTAAAAGCATTTACCTTTCCGTAGCGGGCGGCGAAGGTCAGCTGTTCCTCACGGCCGGATCTTCATTTTCGGCCGGCGGATGAATTCCTGTCGCCGGCACGTCGTCGACGTGCCGCGCGCATGCGCCGGGCACATCCGCCGAGCCGAAGCAAGGGAGATGCGGCCGTGAGGAAGAGCAGAGCTTCGCGGTCCGCTGCGGGTGAGTAAATGCTTTTAATTCCTATTTTAGGTCTCCCGCGGATCCGGACGGCTTCCATAAGCTTCAATAGAAGCCCGCGGGAGCCGTCCCCGCGGGAGACCCGCATGAAAATGGAGCATGGTCCAGATTTTTTCATGCTCCATTTTTTTTTAAATGCCTTTTATTGACGATCCGCGGGTATTTATCTACCCGCGGGTGGTCAATGCATCCCTGTGGGGTGCGGATCCGCGCGCGGGAGATCCGCTGCGGATTTCAAATCACATTTTGCCCGTGGACATGAGCCCTTATACTTACCTGCTCCATTGCTGGCGTCCTCGTCTCCATGGTGCCGACTAATTTTTGGCCTCCGATGGCCAAATTAGCCGCGCTTGCGCAGTCCGGGTCTTCTGCTGTCTTCAATGGGGCCGCTCGTGCAGAATGCCGGCTCCGTGTAGCTCCGCCCCGTCACGTGCCGATTCCAGCCAATCAGGAGGCTGGAATCGGCAATGGACCGCACAGAAGAGCTGCGGTCCACGGAGGGAGCAGACCCCGGCGGCCATCTTCAGCAGGTGAGTATGAAGACGCCGGACCGCCGGGATTCAGGTAAGCACTCTCCGGTTTGTTTTTTTAACCCCTGCATCGGGGTTGTCTCGCGCCGAACGGGGGGGGGTTAAAAAAAAAAAAAAAAAAACACGTTTCGGCGCGGGACAACCTCTTTAAGTTTCTCATTCGTTGCTGTCGGAAAATGTAAATAGAAGTGCTTCTGTTTGCCACTAAAGTGGTAATGCAGCAACAAAAATCCCAAGTATGTACATGGAGTTCTTGCAATGTGGTAATAAGATGGCTTCCTCCGGCATCATTATCACCCAGTGTGAAATATACCCAAATCCAGAAAAGCTATAATCACACAACCTACTTTAAGAAGTAATTCCTTCTGAGACTTTCATGGTTTATTCACAGGATATGTCATTAAACTCTGATAGATGCAGGTACCACCTCTGAGACCCACAGCTACAGTTTCTCTAGTTCTCACCCCCAGTATGGTCCCTGGTCTGGCTGAATGTAATGGTCAGGGCTGGCCTTCAGTTAAATAGCACCCTATGGAAAAAAAGCTGCACAAGGCACATTACTCGAGCGAGTAGTGCCTTAGCCGAGTATCTCCCAGCTCGTCTCTAAAGATTCGGGGGCCGGCGCCGGTGACAGGTGAGTTGCGTCGGGGAGCGGGGGGGGGGGGGGGGGGGGGAGAGAGGGAGAGAGATCTCCCCTCCGTTCCTCCCCGCTCTCCCTCGCTGTTCCCTGGTCCCCCGCCGTCCCTGAATCTTTAGAGACGAGCGTAGAGATACTCGGCTAAGGCACTACTCGCTCGAGTAATGTGCCTTAGCGAGTATACTCGCTCATCTCTATTCCCTACCAACTGTTATGCCTTACAACAACCGGGTGACTGTCCTGATAAGAGCGACCCTGTAAGGAGACCCTATTGCAGAGACCCTAACAATATCCCTACTAGGTGACAAATATACAAATGAAGTCCCAATGTGTTTCACCTAGGGAAATGTACTAGGCTCATCAAGGGACATTATGCTGCATTGTACATGAAAGTTAAAGGCACATTCCTATCTGGATATGCCATGAAAGTCTGAAAGATGCCAGTCCCACACCTACCTCTAACTTTGGCCTGCACTACGGCCCCCAACCAGGCTGAATGACCTGGCCATTGTGAATTACGGGAAAAAACAGCCAAGTAGACTGAGCTACTCTGTTTCTGTAACTCCCAGAGAAGTTATAGAATCATAGAATGGTACAGTTGGAAGGGACCTCATCTGGTCCAACCCCCTGCTCAGTGCAGGATTCACTAAATTATCCCAGACAGATATTTGTCCAGACTTTGTTTGAACACTTCCATTGAAGGAGAACTCACCACCTCCTGTGGTAACCTGTTCCAATCGTTGATCACCCTCACTGTCAGAAAGTTTTTTCTAATATCTAATCTGTGTCTCCTTCCTTTCAGTTTCATCCCATGGCTTCTAGTCTGTCCTTGTGCAAATGAGAATAGGGCTGATCCCTCTGCACTGTGACAGCCCTTCAGATATTTGTAGACAGCTATTAAGTCTCCTCTCAGCCTTTTTTTTGCAAGCTAAACATTCCCAGATCCTTTAACCGTTCCTCATAGGACATGATTTGCAGACCGCTCACCATCTTGGTAACTCCTCTCTGAACTTGCTCCAGTTTGTCTATGTCTTTTTTAAAGTGGTGTGCCCAGAACTGGACACATTATTCCAGATGAGCTCTGACAAAGAAAGAGTAGAGGGGAATAATTACCTCCCGTGATCTAGACTCTATGCTTCTCTTAATACATCCCAGAATTGTGTTTGCCTTTTTGGCTGCTGCATCACATTGTTGACTCATGTTCAGTCTATGATCTATTAGTATACCCAAGTCTTTTTCACATGTGCTGCTGCTTAGCTCAATGCCTCCCATTCTGTATGCGCTTTTTTTCATTTTTCTTGCCCAGATGTAGGACTTTGCATTTCTCCATGTTAAATACCATTCAGTTAGTTGCCGCCCACTGCTCAACCTTTTCTAGATCTTTTTGAGTACTCTCTCTCTCTCTTCTCCAGTGTTAGCTATACCTCCTAGCTTTGTGTATTCGGCAAATTTGATCAGTTTCCCATCAATTCCTTCCTCCAGATCATTTATAAAAATGTTGAACACTGGGCCTAGGCCCTGTGATACCCCACTTGATACATTCTTCCACTTCGATGTGCAGCCACTTATGACCACTCTTTGAGTACTATCACTCTGCCAGTTGTGAATCCAACTAACGGTTGCCTTGTCAATCCCATATTTGGTCATTTCTGACCAAGTCAGTGAGAGTCAGTATGCAGAATATGGACATGATAGTCTTAAAAGAACACCATTCATCCTTACTGTGCTCACAAGCTCTCATATAGCAGCCATGTATAACCCAAAATTGGCAGCAATGCTTCAAGCGCTGTGTAATGCAGACTGATATCTATAGTAATGCATAAAGCATAACTGCTCTCTGCTATCAGCTATATTTGACTAGCGGATAAGGGATTCTGTGCCTAGTTGGTATGGCTATATTGCTGTACTGTTTTGATGCAATGCATAAATGGGTTTTTCCTATAAGGAAGTGCCTTCTCTGTTCTTGGCAAACAGCATGGGGAATCCCAGAGATGACAGAAGTTGGGTAGTAAACATGAAAGTAATCGAGTTCATACCAGTCTAAAATTGGCAAGCTTGCGCACGTTAGGAGCATTGGCACATGTAAAGCATTAAATGGAAACCTTTTCTTTTGGAAATATTGCGTGTTAATTGTCCATAATAACTTGCAGGTCCAGGTCCAGGCTAACTGCTTTGAAGTGGGTGTTTCTGAGCATGTGCTTGTATCTATGAGGACAGTACCACATTATTGTGGTATTGAAATAAGCAAAGAATATCATGTACAAGGTGAGTCAGTTCAATTATTTTACATTCAAAATTTATAGGGAATGCCATAATTCTGATAAAGTGTTATTTCAGCAATTTGCATTGTATATTATATCCATAGTAAGATTATAAATGTGAAAGTAATTCTGTCTGTCAGTCACCTTTTCACGGCTACACCGCTGAAGTGATTTTGATGACATTTGTCAGAGAGAGCTTGCATCCTAAGGAAAGACATGGGCTACGTTTTATCCTGAAAATTTATAGAGTTCTGAAGATAGCATGACAAGACAGATTTATTTGGTAATCCGCAGGCACTCCGGCGCCGCACCATGTGGCGGAGCAAAGAGGAGGGGCTGCACATCATAAGCTATGTCTACACAAATGGGCAGACACGTGAGGGCAAACATCGCTGAGGCAAGAAGGCATCAACAAGCTAAAAGACAAGCTACTCTTTGAGCAGTAGAGACCCCGGAGCAAAAACATAGTGTACAGAACTGCATTGCAGATTGCAGTTACATTCCTTTCACTATTTCACCTTTTTACATTTTAATATACAGCAAAACACAGATTAAATAAAAAAATACAAATTCAACGTGGACGAAGTCATGGGTAACAAGCTAGTGAGTGTAAAAGGCCAAATACAGACGACGGAAATTCTGCTGCGGGATTTCCCGTAGAATTTCCGCCCGTGCACGCTGCCATAGGATTGTATTAGATAATGCAATCCTATGCAGACAGCTGCGATTTGACCACATGGAAACTCGCACGGTAAACAAATCACAGCATGTCCTATTTCTGTGCGAGCCTCGCACAGAAACGTCACTGGTGACGTGCCAGGTCTGGCCTACACACGTGCGAATGTGCGACAGCCGGCGCTGAGCAGAACAGAGCGAGACGCCGGGAGGAGGTGAGCACCGGGTCACTGCAGAGGCATGGCTTGCATCCAGCTTTGAGAATTCTCGAAGCAGGATCCGTCCCAGCCGTCTGCAGGAGGCCTAAAGCCCAAAACATACAGAATTATTGTACATAAAAGTTCTATACTATACTCTAAATATTACACTACACAAGACGATAAATGTATTTCCTGCTATTAACACACGTCCTGGCTTCCCCGTGCTAAGGCCGTTTCGGCTTGTTGTATTCCTGGCAATTACTGGTGGTTCCCTGGTGGTTTTGTAATCTACAGGTGTAGCAGGTGCTAAACAAACATTTGCTTTGCGCCACAGCAAATAGTGTGGCAGCTGCTCCATTATAAAGTAACTGAATGTTATGCTATGCAAATAATATAAGTGCAGTGTTAATAGAGTAGCACACCCTAGCAGTTAAAGGGGTTTTCCCAGAATAAAAAATTTATCACCTATTCACAGGAGATAAGGGAGCTTTTACACGGTAGGATCTATCGGGCACAGATGCCCAACTGCTCTCCCCAGCGCTAACCATTCTTGTGCTTTTACACAGGAATGAGCATTGCTAACTGACAAAGGCGGAGCGGGCCGGGGATCATTCCAACCGCCTCCATCCACCGTAAGCAGGCAGTCATTCATAAGTGAATAGCTGCCTGTTTACACGGAACAATACGCCATTCAGTTGTCTGCATGCATTTACACGGAACGATATAGTTCAGATTCTTGCTGGATTGTGGGAATCCGCATGATAATAAAGGAAAGGAAGGGTAAATTGGCTTCTACCTCATTGGGGTTTTTTGCCTTCCTCTGGATCAACATTGGGTTTAGTAGGCTGAACTGGATGGACATATGTATTTTTTCGGTCTTACATACTATGTTACTATGTTAATCATTCCATGTGAAAGCACCTTTAATCAGAATAGAATATACCCGTTATGTTGTGTATGTTGGTTGAAATTTGATTCAGGTCTTTGAATTATTAAGTGAGCAGCATTATTTATAATGAAGTTCTTGTGTGAAGGCTCCAGTGCTCTAGGGTAATTTAAACAGACACTCCACACTAAAAAAAAAACAACCCAAAATATTATTATATATGTAACATAAACGAGAGCATATGGACAAATACATGCAAATACATGAGCTACACTACATGAAGAAATACTTATAAATATGATTTACATTTGTAATGAAGACCACTATACAATGCCGAAGCAAGAGAAAAAGGAAAATTCCTCAGCGCTCACACCAATATGTGCATGTAAATATAAGTGAAGAAAGGGTTAAACTTACTCAATGGAGGCGCCTATAGCCCAGGCGCCTCCCAGTCCAAGATTCGCTTATCGCACGGAGGTGACAGCCAACAGCAACGGAGGTATTTTCACAGCTTTTATTATATATCATATATGCAGTGGATATACACAACGCGTTTCGGCCTGGAGGCCTTTTTCAAGTGTGACACTTGAAAAAGGCCTCCAGGCCGAAACGCGTTGTGTATATCCACTGCATATATGATATATAATAAAAGCTGTGAAAATACCTCCGTTGCTGTTGGCTGTCACCTCCGTGCGATAAGCGAATCTTGGACTGGGAGGCGCCTGGGCTATAGGCGCCTCCATTGAGTAAGTTTAACCCTTTCTTCACTTATATTTACATGCACATATTGGTGTGAGCGCTGAGGAATTTTCCTTTTTCTCTTGCTACATTGTTGTCTCCTTCACTCCGTGAATGGAGTATCCTCTAGCTGCCGTCTCATCATGATATGAGACCTCTTTGGAGCACCTACAAACCCTTGGCTCTATTTGAGAAGATTGATCTCCAACTATAGCCTACTCTGCAGAAACACTACAGCTTCAACATCTCCGCAGTGAGCGCTCTCTTATCCATACCCTCCTACAATGCCGAAGCGTTACACAACTGATACCAGTGCTGCCCGACAGACCCTATCTGACAGATTCTTTAATGTTGTCCATCAGATTCTGCTGTGGTGTTCATCATTTCGATCAATTATAATGGAATATGCAATGAAAGTTCCAAATTGAGATTCTGATGTAGATTGGAACTGCCAATGTTTTCTTGCTAAGACTGCCTTCACATCTGTGTTGGAGTGTCCCATCGGAGGTTCCGTCACAAATCCGGCACAAAATCCTGAAAAAAAAGTGCTTCCAGTAAGGTGCCAGGCAGCTGAGTGGAAATGAGCGTTCATCCGGCGCTGACCGGCTCCATCATAAGACAGACTCGTTCAAGCCAGTGAATTCCCCTTTCCTGCTCCCCGAATCCCTGCTGCAGATGTGAAAGCAGCCGAACACTGTCATATCTTGTTTTCAATTGTTTTTGTTACGCTTTGTCTAAAATACCAATATTGAACATATGATTAATGCAAAAGCAGTTTGCATTGAACTATTTAGCGGTACATAGTGCACATTACATTACGGGAGGGAAGAAACATTTATAATGATAGATGTGGACACACTGCGGTAAAGTCTGCAACAAAAGCAGAATTCTTTTTCATCTGTGTAGTCTGTTAAAAAAAGGACTACAAACAGACAACATATGGATCCCTATTATTCTATGGGGCAACACACACCACCGAGTTTTTTCCCCCAGACACAGACTGCATAAAAAAAAACACATCGCATGCACCATTCGGATCACCCCTTCAAGTCAAAGGGAAGAGAAAAGAAATGACAGCACACAGATGCCATCCGTGAGCATTCCATGTGCTGTCTTTTACTATGTATATGCAAAACGCATGGCAAACAGAAAGAAAACTCGGCCTTATATTACGCTCATCAACGTGCGACTTCCCTCCTTTCAGGGAAGTAGTGATCCTCCTGCGTGGCTGACAGCCGTGCTGGAGAATCACCAAGAGTTTCCCATTGTTTTCAATGGAAAACCTTGCATCACACTCACATGCACCTTGAGCGTTGTACGATGCTTTTGCCGGCCCCATTGAAAACAATAGGTGATGCGTTCCAAGGGAACGCCCAAAGATAAGACATGCCACAATCTTTTTCCTCTACCACAATGCAGGAAAAAAATTGCTCCTGTACTTGGCCTAGTTCAAAAGAATGGGTTTCATATTCATGCGAGATTTGCGCGTCTCGCAAAGCACACATCTCGCACAATTTTCTCAGCTGTGTAAAAGCAGCCTGAATATGGTGGCCACATGGAGCTGTACATGTATAACAAAATGTCTGTTTTTTGCAAATGTAAAATGCAAGTGTAGACCTATATTTGATGTTATGCAATGCAATTTCTGGTGTAACATTTGCACATTCTATTTCCAGACTGTCACAATAAGGATGTTGGAAACAACATACTGCCCTGTCTAAGTAAGTCATAATGTGCTGTTACTAGAAGCAAATAGCTGATTTATAGGTGCACTTATAAATGAAAGATTTGTACCAGATATTGTATGTAACTTCAGTCATTTGGGTTGACTGGAATGTAATGTGCTTGATCGTTTACAAGAGATTTGTGAAGATCAAACCTGGTTCTTTACAAGCCAACAGAAGTGTATGCACCCCTGGTAATGGCTATATTCACATGTGATATTTGACCTCCAGAATGACTTCATAAATGAGTCCCATCTGTGTTGTATATTTCCAAGTTACTCACAAAGGTTTGTGGAAAAAAAACTAATGGAAACTTTATTTTGTTTCTTGTTTTAGCTGGGAAACTAGATTACATGATTAATGAAGAAAAGAAGAATATAATTGTTGATGTTTCAAACATTCCAGAAGATTATGATTACAATGTACGTCTATGTTTGAAAAAAATTAGCTGTCGTGACACTGGAGCTCATGCACTGGTTAGTACAATCATTTATACATTATAGATATGTCGGGAGGATTTACCAATGTATTTCTTTTATGCGATCCCTCTATACAGCCCCTATTGGACAAACCATCAGGAGATTTGGCCTCCAATACCACCTGTATGCTGATGACACCCAGCTATACACCTCTTCCCGTGACATCTCTGCACTTTTCCTCCAAAACACCACCGACTGTCTGTCCGCTGTCTCTAACACCATGTCCTCTCTCTACCTAAAACTAAACCTCTCTAAAACTGACTTATTGGTATTTCCACTCTCTACTAACCGAGCTCATCCTGACATCTCCATCTCAGTGTGTGGCGCCACCATAACTCCTAGACAACATGCCCGCTGCCTTGGGGTCATATTAGACTCTGATCTCTCTTTTACCCCCTAAATCCAATCTCTGGCCCAAACATGTCAGCTGCACCTCAAGAACATCGCAAGAATCTGCTCTTTTCTCACTGTGGACTCGCTAAAAACGCTTATTGTTGCCCTCATCCACTCTTGGCTTGATTATTGCAACTCTTTGCTGATCGGCCTCTCCTGCACCAGACTGTACCCTCTCCAATCCATCCTGAATGCAGCAGCCAGGCTCATCTTCCTGTCCAGCCGCTACTCGGACGCCTCTGCCCTGTGCCGGTCACTGCACTGGCTGCCTGTTAAATACAGAATTCAATTTAAACTCACTACCTTCATCCACAAAGCCCTCCGCAGCGCAGTGACACCCTATATTGCCTCCCTCATCTCAATCCATCACGCAGCCCGGGCTCTCCACTCTGCTAATGAAACTAGACTGCGCACCCCTCTAATTCGAACTTCTCACTCCCGTCTCCAAGACTTCTCCAGAGCAGCACCAGTCCTCTGGAACGCACTACCAAAGGCTACCCAGGCAATCCAGGACTCAAAAAACTTAAGGCATGCTCTAAAAACGTACCTCTTCAAGGAGACATACCACATCCTCTAAACAAACTCCTCTGTACGCCGCCTGATAACATGCTCCCTGACCTACTGACTGCAATCCCTGCTAGCCATAATAAACCGCTCCTGTAGTCATAACAATTCTGCTGTCACACGGCTAAATGTCTGACCATTGTCTATGGGTATAACATCGCTCATTCTCCACCTCCCCATGCCGTGCACATCTCCAGCCCCTTTACCTTCTGTATCACCCCATTACTTGTAGTATGTAAGCTCGTTGGAGCAGGACCCGCACCCCTATTGTTTCCATCAACTGATTACTATGTAACTGTGGTTTTGTAATTTTTGTACTTTTGTCTCTCTGTATTCCCCCTGTCTATGTAAGCGCTGCGGAATATGTTGGCGCTATACAAATAAAGATTATTATTATTATATGTATATATAGTACCCTCATGTACTACTTAGGGCAAAGAGTTGCTACAAAGAACATCTCTTGCCTTGGTGGAGGAGGAGGCAACCTATTACATTAAAGGGAATGTATTATAGGAAAATTATATATTGCCCTGCATACCGTGTTTCCCTGAAAATAAGACATACCAAGATAATAAGCCCTACCCCAATTTTCGGCTCAGGGGCTTGAAATATAAGCCCTACCCCCAAGATAAGCCCTAGGTACACTACATGAAAAAAAGCAATATTCCTTGAGTAGGCAGCATTCGGGTCTCTCCCACTGGGCTGCGGTGCAGGCTTCCGTGCAGTCCTCAATGCTGACGGAGCATCTTTTGTTGGTGACGGGGCTTGAATACCTTGCCCTCAGCAAGTGATTGCTCTGATTGGCTGAGGCGACACTCCTGAACCAATCAGAACCGTCATTAAAGATACATGCTATATTCAGGAAATATACCTCTCATGTTCATTTTGTTTTCTAATCAGTGATGTTCATTATGATTGTTAATTTCATCTTCTGTTTTGCTCATTTTGCTATTTTGTGTTTTCACAGATAAAAAAAGACAATTCAACAAAGTCTGTCACATTGAAATATTCGGAAATCTTACCTTGTTTGTGCATTGAGGTAATTCTTGGAATTCAAATAATTAGCACAGGAGACTTTCCAGTAATATATATTTTATTTCCATTGTTACTACAAAATTTAAGTTTAGGATTTCAGTTTTACTTCCTTTCTCTTCAATCATGTATAGGTTACAGAATCTGTAAAATTCATTATTTTCACTATTCACACCACCTGTGTTGATGCACCGTGCCAATAAGCCCTACTTTACCATATATAACCACATCCTCCTTTTACATGGGGGTGTGTTCACTTGGCTCGGAGTTATATTCTAGATATTATACTAATGTGTAATATGGAAAACCTATTTCCCTTAAAAGGTACATAATTTCTTATATAATATCCTATAAATGAATGCAGTCCCATAATAACTATTAACAATAGTTAGTACAGTAGCCCCTGTACTATACTATGCCCCATTGTAGCCGGCTTATGGCCTTATATGAATGTTTGTGCCATTTTTTAATATGTTTTTTAATGATCTTGGAAATATTGGCAACACAGAATATACCTAATAAGACCCAGCAAATGGTATGTGTGCTCCCCTAAAACACTTGAATAGAAAAATTGACTGCCATGAGAATGAAAAACATACAGGATGCTGCTGCTGCTCTTAACCACTATATGAGCTGATCTAATGCCAGGCAGTCAAATAAATCAGACACTTTGTATCAATTGATGTAACTCCCACTATGAAAGATGCACCAATGTGACAGCTGCAATAATTGGATACTAATCTAATAAACACAGTTCATGCATGTATCCAAAAATCTTTGCATACCGCTTGTGACCTATACTACTTGTATCTCCCTGTTGAATGAACCTCCAATAGTAGCCCCAGGTGGCTCTGAAAGTCTGTATATGGGTACGCTGAAACGTAGCAGATTTTGGTGTGCTTCCACACTAAAATCCACACTATTTACTTCGGATTTTGATGTGGTTCCGAAGTAGATTTCACCCTTTCAATTGATGGGTTGAATTCTGCTGTGGATGCACATAACATTCTGCACCAATCCCACTATGTGTGAACGTATACTATGGCATGAAAGATCTTCCCATCAGGTTATGGTGCTGACCAGTAGCCTCCCATGTGTTGAAATCCAAACTAACATCAGCTGGGTGACATCACCACCTGCAACGGAGTGTAAGATGTGGCAGTCTTCTGCACATTGCGGATTATTCTCTTCCTTCATCTGGATTAATGCACTTACTGCTACTCTACCATTTATAGGAGAATCTCTTCTGGGACTTGTTGTTCTTTGTGTTATAAGAATAAATGCAGTTATTTCAATCCTCAGTATATCCTTCAATATTCTAATATCCACTCAATAATTCACTCAAATGTACCTTAGTATTAAAATGCAAATAATTCTATCTGTTTGTTTAAACCTCGAGGAGCTAAGGAATCCAATTGAAAAATCCACTGATTCATATTCAGTTTTTTAGTGTCTATATAAAGTTGTCTTAACAATGGTGTTTTCTTTTAACCTCCAAGGGATGGCCAGTATTCCCTGATTCCAGAAGAACAAGACTTTGTCCATTTAAAAATGGCAAGTATAAGTAACTGAAACATTTGTCCATCATACATGTAATACTGGAGTCCTACGCGGAAACGTGAAATTCACCCTATATGTGGTGCTTGAAAATGACATGCTTGCTGTGCAGAGTGTAAATGGTAGATACTGTATACTCAGTGACTCTGCTCAGTTTATCAGCCCTAACCTAAACCTTCACTTACATAAAGCAATGGCTAATAAGCCACTAGCGGGTAGCAGTTTGTTTCACTGTAACATTCACATTTTTTTATCTATACACCATGTTTTCTCCCACTGACGTAAAGCAGATTGTAAAATGTTCACATGATTTAGTGTATAAAGGCTCAAGAAAATCCATCTAAAATAATAACCAGATCATATTGGTCACCTGAAATGTTTTCCAAATGCTTCCCAGGTTCACCTAATCTATGCTGGTGCTGTTCCCTATGCTGATGCCTATCTATGCTATCTATCCCTAATCTATGCTGGTGCCCTATTCCACATCATTTTAATACAGTTTGCACTACAGTTTATCCTTAACCCTCCGAGCAGGGGCGTAACTATAGAGGGTGCAGGGGATGCGGTTGCACGCAGGCCCAGGAGCCTTAGGGGGCCCATAAGGCCTCTCTTCTCCATATAGGGAGCCCAGTACTATGAATAAAGCATTATAGTTGGGGGCCCCGTTACAGGTTTTGCATTGGGGACCAGAAGCTTCAAGTTATGTCTCTGTGCAGCATGGTTTAGGTATGGGTACGGGTACAGATACAGATTGAGGGGGGGGGGGGCCCAGCTCACATTTTGCATCAGGGCCCCTGAGCCTTTAGTTACACCCCTGGCCCCGAGTAGTCCTTTTGAATTTCCCATCACTCTCTAAGCCTAATGCACTCTGATTATAGATCTAAAGTTACTAATTCCTCTCATATGGCTGAATAAAAATCCTTAAATTGGGACTCAAATGCTCAGAAAAGATGTTACAATTTATAGAGCCCCTGTGTTTCCTTGGCATTGACAAATTGAGCACTGCCTCTACATGCATGACCTCCTTTCCATTCATTCTCTCCAGGGCTGAGTGGTTAATCAAGACAGCTCTGGGCCTAATAAAGGCCACAAGGACTATCCAGTCAGACAATGGCTGGATTCTTTTTGTATGCATACCCCTACACTAAGAAATCCATGTAAATGAAATGTTATCATATATTTATCTGAAAATGATGCTTAAAGGGGGTGTCTCGCGAAAGCAAGTGGGGTTATACACTTCTGTATGGCCATATTAATGCACTTTGTAATATACATCGTGCATTAAATATGAGCCATACAGAAGTTATGCACTTACCTTCCCTGCGCTGGCGTCCCCGTCTCCATGGCTCCGTCTAACTTCAGTGTCTAATCGCCCGATTAGACGCGCTTGCGCAGAAGGGTCTTCTGCCTTCAGCTCGGCAGCAGCGGCATTCTGGCTCCGCCCCCTTCGATGCGTCATCGCGTAGCTCCGCCCCATGATGTGTGCCAATTCCAGCCTCTTGATTGGCTGGAATCGGCACACGTGACGGGGCGGAGCTAAGTGATGGCGCGTAGAAGGGGGCGGAGCCAGAACGCCGCTGCTGCCGAGCCGAAGGCAGAAGACCATTCTGCGCAAGCGCGTCTAATCGGGCGATTAGACGCTGAAGTTAGATGGAGCCATGGAGACGGGGATGCCAGCGCAGGGAAGGTAAGTGAATAACTTCTGTATGGCTCATATTTAATGCACGATGTATATTACAAAGTGCATTAATATGGCCATACAGAAGTGCTGAACCCCACTTGCTTTCGCGAGACAACCCCTTTAAGGAATATGACTAAAGAAACACTACACTGCTTTATTGTTATAGTTCACAGAATGAGTGGAAGCAAAAACAAAAAATCATCTTGGTCCTTAAAGGGGTTCTGTCATTAAAAAAAAAAATTCTATAATTACCTATTCCTCCCCCGTCAGTCTACTTAGCAGATCTTCACCTCCCCTATCTTCTCCAGTCTCCTGCAATCCACTGGTGCGAGGGGGGGTGGGGGGTGGGAAGGGGGAATCCCACCTCCAGTTGGCTGATTTGTCTCCTTCCTGTGAGGTTACGTTCATTGCTGGCAGTCTTCTTTCTGCCAGCCAATGAACGTTACGTCTTAGCTCACAGGCCAGCAGGGGGAGTGTTGATCTACTTCAGAGGCTGCTCATGCGAGCTCTCGCGACACTAGATTAGAAGTCCTTTCTAGCCAGTGAACGCTACAGCACAGGGATGTGACCTTCATTCACCCGGCCGGAAGGAATGTGAGGAATCCCAGCTTCATAACAAGCCGGCCGGCATGTGGTAAAGTGACCCCGGGGCACTGCAGAAACTCAGCCAGGAGAAGATATGGTAAAGAGACTGACGGGGAAGAAATAGGGAAGTATACATTTTTTTTTCTTTTTTTATGACAAAACCCCTTTAAGGAGATGCATGTATAGTAACTAGAGATGAGCGAGCACCAAAATGCTCGGGTGCTCGTTACTCGGGACGAAATTTTCGCGATGCTCGAGGGTTCGTTTCGAGTAACGAACCCCATTGAAGTCAATGGGCGACCCAAGCATTTTTGTATATCGCTGATGCTCGCTAAGGTTTTCATGTGTGAAAATCTGGGCAATTCAAGAAAGTGAGGGAACGACACAGCAACGGATAGGGCAGGCGAGGGGCTACATGTTGGGCTGCATCTCAAGTTCCCAGGTCCCACTATTAAGCCACAATAGCGGCAAGAGTGCCCCCCCCCCCCGCACTGTCAGCATAAAGATCGTTCTCCTCTGCCACAGCAGTAACAGTGGCAGAGAAGAATGATGTTAGCCCATTGAATTCAATGGAGTCGGCAATACAGCAGGTTCCACTGAAAGCAATGGGCTGCCGGCGTGCGCGGGATGAATTGTCGGGAAGGGCTTAAATATAGAAGCCCTTCCCTGCAATTCATCCAGAAATGTTTAAAAATAAAAAAAATATACCGTATATACCGGCGTATAAGGCGACGGGGCGTATAAGACGACCCCTCAACTGTCACCTTATACGCCGGGAATACAGCGGAGCAAAAAATAGAAATCATTACTCACTTCCCCCGGCGTTCTGCGGCGCTGCTGCAGGATGTCGCTCCCTCCTGGTCCCCGGCAGAGCATTGCTTTCTGGATGCAGGGTTTGAAATCCCCGCCTCCAGAAAACACACGTGCCTTCAGCCAATCACAGCCAATGACAATGGTGTCATTGAATGGCTGTGATTGGCTGACGGCGTGTTAGCTAATCACAGTAGCTTTCTGGAGGCGGGGATTTCAAGCCCTGCGTCCAGAAAGCAATGCTCTGCCAGGGACCAGGAGGGAGCGACAGCCTGCAGCAGCGCCGCAGAATGCCGGGGGAGGTGAGTAATGAATTTTTTTTTGACACTTTCTTTTTTTTTGTATTACCGGCGTATAAGACGACCCCCGACTTCAGAGTAGATTTTTCGGGGTTCAAAAGTCGTCTTATACGCCAGTATATACGGTATATACTTACCTTGTCCCGGCAGACGGAGTTCAGCGCGGGGCCGGCCTACAGTGGGTGTGAGTCAGACCTGCCCCCTGATTGGCTCAGCGCTGAGTCTGACTCACACCCCCTTCACACGCACTGCCGGCCGCCGCGGCTGAACTCCGTCTGCCGGGACAAGGTAAGTAATAGTATATATATATATATATATATATTTTTTTTATTTTAACACATTTCTGGATGAATTGCAGGGAAGGGCTTATATATTTAAGCCCTTCCCGACAATTCATCCCGCGCACACCGGCAGCCCATTGCTTTCAGTGGAACCTGCTGTATTGCCGGCTCCATTGAATTCAATGGGCAAACATTGTTCTTCTCTGCCACAGCTGTTACAGCTGTGGCAGAGAAGAATGATTTGTCTTCTATATGTTCTCAATGGGGTCGGCGCTGCTGCCGCCGGCCCCATTGAGCGCATATAGAGAAGAGAACAGGAATCGCAGATCGCAGATAGGTGCGATCTGTGATTTCTATGGCCTAAGAAGGACCGTTGGGGTTCTTGAAGCCTAAAATCACTCCTAACGCTCTTCCTATAGCAGCTCCGGCATCAACAGCACTTTCCCTGAACTATGTCAGAATGCATCTGTGGCGAGCCGCGGGCGGGCAGATTTTAATACTCGGGTGACACCTGATCTCGCCAGCCACTCACTACAGGGGGGTGGTATAGGGCTTGAACATCGCAGGGGGAAGTTGTAATGCCTTCCCTGTCTTTCTATTGGCCAGAAAAGCGCGCTAACGTCTCAGAGATGAAAGTGAAAGTAACTCGAACATCGCGTGGTACTCGTCTCGAGTAACAAGCATCTCGAACACCCTAATACTCGAACGAGTATCAAGCTCGGACGACTACGCTCGCTCATCTCTAATAGTAACAAATCTATCAATAGAGAATATCAAGCCTATATTTTAAATATGAAACACTGACCCCATTGTATTATGTTAGCACTGTACATTCCTTGTTCAGTAGAACTAAAAAGGATTGTCTATGATACTCCAAAACAAGATTTATTAAATGGCTTATATAGAGAATAGGATGTCAAAAGACGTTTGTGATAATAAATAAGCCTTCCTTTTTGCAATACTAAAACTATGTTCACATAGATTAGTTTGTACCGTTGAGTAGATTACATTTAATGCACTTGCTAGGTAAACTTCCTTGTTTGATAAAAAATAGCCTTCCTTGCTACACACTAGAGATGCTTTCCTTAGAGCTTGCAATCAGCTGTGTTACAGATCTGTGTCTGTAATACTCTGCCCAAGAATGTATGTACCCACATTATACCTCCATGTGTCCTCAATCGACCTATATGAATAACACTGCATGGCATGCAGAGAAATGGAGCATGCTGCGATCTTCTTCTTGTGCGTATCTACACGCAGTGTTTATACGCTAATGTGATTGGATTAATGAAAATCCATGTACTTTCATTGACTCCATTCTCGCATAATACACAGTGAAAATACACCTGTGTGAATGAGCCCTTACTCTTTTAGAAGCGTTGATTTTAGAACATTGTTCTGTGGTCTAATATTTCCTCTTATTTTAGGTCGAACTAATCTCAATGATCCTGTGAATTTCATCCTCCCTGAATCTCACCTGTGTACCTGATTGGAGTTTTTTTTGTTTTGTTTCCTTCTCTGTACAAAGCTGTAAATAGACATTTAAAATTGTAATAAATTCTTACAATAGAAGTTTATTTTTACAAAGGTTCTTATTTTTATATCTGTATTATATAAAAATGCATACAGTGGATATAAAGTCTACAGATCACTGATAGAATGCCATGTTTTTGTCATGTTAAAAAAAAAAAGTTTGACAAAGATAAATCAATTCAGATTCATTTCCACCTTCAGGGCTTATTTAGAGGATCTAAGCTGTCTTTCCCCTTCCCTCCCCACACTGACTCTCTGCTTCTCTCCTCCCCTCCAGCTGTTTGCAATGGGAGGGGGTGGGACATGGGTAGAGCTAAGCTTCTGCACCCTCCCTGCTCCTTGTCCGCAGCCAGCAATGGGAGGGGGTGGGGCTTAGCTTCACCCACCGCTTGGCCCCTCCCATTGCAAATAGCCAGAGGGGAGGAGAGAAGCAGAAAGCCGGTGTGGGGAGGGGGTGGTGGACAGGGGAAGATAGATAATAGACAAATAATGTGGTTCCATAAGCGTGAACACCTTCTTATTTTCAGTGATGTGGTTGTGTTCAGAATTAGGACACTCTCACACAGGCGTTAACAAAATGCCACTTTCAGAATCTCGTGCGATTTTTCTCCCCTGTCTGAAGCCGGCCTTAAGTAGCTGCATGAATTTCTGGCAAATGCTGGTTGTGTAATGCATGTGCCAGCCATCTCCCATATTCTTCATATGTCCGGGCTGTGGGTGAGGGTGGCAAGACAGAAGCCTTTTCTAACAACGAAAAAAAAGGTGAAAGGAATTAAGAACCGTTTAAAAATTCAGTCTATTTTTTCACAAAACCTTCTGGCCTCTGCTGAATAGTTGAAGATGAAGAGGAATTTCAGGGATTTTCAGCATGACAATAACCCAAAGCATACTACCAAATCAACAGAAGAATGGTTACATCAGAAGATCAAGGTTTTGTAGTAGTTCCAGCCAGAGCCCAGACCTGAATCTTATTGAAAATCTGTGGGTTGACCTGAAGAGGGCGGTACACACAAGATGTCCTTGCAATTTGACAGATTGGGAGGGCTTTTTAAGGAAGATCTGACAAAGATTGCCAAGTTAATATGTGCCATGCTAATAGACACCTACCCCAAAAGATTAAATACTGATTGTGTGTAACTGTGTGTAGCTGAGCTGAATGTGTGTGTAGCAGGCTGAGTGTTTGTACCTGCATGCAGCAGAGCTGAGTGTATAGCTGCATGTAGTAGAGCTGAACATGTGTAGCTGCTTTTAGTAGAGCTGAGTGTGTGTAGCAGAGTTGCGTGTATAGCTGCATGTAGCGGAGCTGAGTGTGTGTAGCAGAGTTGCGTGTATAGCTGCATGTAGCGGAGCTGAGTGTGTGTAGCGGAGCTGAGTGTGTGTAGCAGAGCTGAGTGTGAGTAGCAGAGCTGAGTGTGTGTAGCTGTATGCAACAGTGCCGAGAGTGTAGCTGCATGGAGCAGTGCTGAGTGTGTAAAAGTGCTGAGTGTGTAATGCTTTGTGTAGCAGTGCCGAGTGTGTAGCGCTTTATGTAGCTGCGTGTAGGAGTACTGAGTGTGTAGCTATTCATTTAGCTGCGTAGCTGAGTGTATGTGGCTGTGTGAAGCAGTGCCAAGTATGTGTGGCTGCATGGAGCCAGGGCTGAGTGTGTGTGACTGCGTGTGTAGCAGTGCCGAGTGTGTGTGTAACTGTGTGTGTAATAGTGCCAAGTGTGTGGTGTGTGTGTGTGTGTAATAGTGCCGAGTATGTGTGTGGCTGCGTGTGTAGTAGTGCTGAGTGCGTGTGTGGCTGCGTGTGTAGTAGTGCCCAGTGTGTGCATGGTTGCGTGTGTAGTAGTGTTGAGTGTGTGTGTCTGCGTGAAGCAGTGCCGTGTGTGTGTGTGGCTGTGTGGAGCAGTGCCGAGTGTGTGGCTGCGTGGAGCAGTGCCGAGTGTGTCTGTGACTGCGTGTGTAGCAATGCCGAATGTGTGTCTGTGACTGCGTGTGTAGCGGTGCCGATTGTGTGTCTGTAACTGCGTGTGTAGCAGTGCCGAGTGTGTGTGTGGTTGCATGTGTAATAGTGCCGAGTGTGTGTGGCTGCATGTGTAGTAGTGCCGAGTGTGTGTGGCTGCATGGAGCAGTGCTGAGTGTGTGCGGCTGCGTGTTGCCTCCAACTGGCTGAAGTGCTAGCACACGTCGCGAGACTATGACTGACTGACGTTGCGAAACTATGGACATCGCTTAGCAACACTTGAATCTCCCCAACAGCATTGCGGGCTGAAGCTCCGCTATGCTTAGCATTGGATGTTTATGGTGGCTCAACAAGTCACTCAGCGTACCCAACTCAAATTTAAGGATTTTATGGTGGTGGTAAGGATCTAACGAATTGAATGACACTAAAATCATCCTCCTAAGGTCAGGCAAAGGGGTCAAAGTGTGGTGCAAGAAAAAGCCTGTAGGTTTCTTTATATTAGACTAATTGATATACCTGACTTCACTTGAGTTAATTTGGCACAGGTTTGATGCGCAACTAGGATGTGAGGCGTTGGTGGTAATCATGTCAGCGGCGTGGCTCCGCTGCTCTCATCACAAATGGTGGCAGCCGGCAGAATAAAAATTATATAGTCTTAGTATGGCATTTTGGGCTACCCATTGGTCGTGTAGGGTATGGTGATAAAACAATTGTTCATGACGCCAGCCCGTAGTCAAGCCGAAACCTGCTATGGGCGAAAATTAAATAAAAATAAATAAAATAAAAATCGGGGATGTAGTCCCTTCACCTGGAGGGTGGTGTAGTACGCAGTGCAGGTGTTAAGTGGTGAGAAGGGAACTGCAGGAGTCAAGTTAACAGTATAACAGTAAACAATAATTTATTCCATGGAGATGTCAGCAATTGATGAAATTCATACAGTTGGGCACTTCTGTGTCTTTCAAATATATATAAGCAACACCTCTGTATTCCTCTCACTTCACAGGTAAGTACAGGAACCACATTTGTAGGCTTTTCTTCATGACTACTTAGGTAAATACAGGGAAATGAATCTGTACTCCTTATTGCATGACTCCACAGGTAAATACAGAAAAACACACCCGTACTTCCTACTTTATATTTCTCTTTTTCTCTCAGGCTTTGTGGGTATAGATCACCTTTCTCTCCTGTCGCTTCTCTTTCTTTCTCTATCAATTCTTCTATCTCTAACCTTCTTTCTATATAAGATATATTTCTTGATTCCCTTCTGTTCTCAGTACAATCCTTCTTTGTATTTACACCTTCTCCTTCCCACTGCACTGTATTTCTCTCCTCTGATCTGGTCTTGTGTCCTCTCTCTTCAGCTGCTAATCTCCAACAGCTTCTCTAACTGCCACTGCTCCTGACAAGAATTTGCTAACCAACCTGTGTGGAGAGCTGCTCCACAAATCACAGGCTCTCTCGCCCCTAGCTGTCCTACCCTGTTGCTGGGTGGTACCCCAGCCAATGGCAAATGAGCAACATGACAGCCAATCATGGACAGAGCTAGTAGTCAGGCAGATTATATAGGTGCCAAAAGACATGAAATCAACATTTAAAGACATATATACATTTAAACAATAGTGATCACATTAACCTTCTGTTGTGCCCAACTCTGGGCCACTACACATTGTTCGCACGGAAAATTTTATGAAGTCAAGGTTATTTCAGAAGAACTGAGAAATAAAATATGTATACACATAGAGGAGAGTTAGATTCTCCTCAGACTGCATATACTGATGTTCCTCTGCAGAATGTGCCACCCCCTCCTCACTTTTTACCCTTAAGAGTGACTACTCACTACAGTTTTTTTTCACTGTGAAATTCACAGCGTTTTTTTTTCTGCAGGGGTCTATTCGACTTGTAATGTTAAAATCGCGATCGCGCAAAATCGCAATTTACCGTGAAATCGTGATTTTGTGCGATTTTAACATTTCAAGTCCCATAGACCCCTGCAGAAAAAAAAAAATCGCTGCGAATTTCGCAGTGAAAAAAAACTGTAGTGGGTAGTCACCCTTAAGGTAATACCCCTTTTTACTAAAATTTAGCCTTAAAGGCATGCTCCATCCCTGCAGTTCATGGCTGCTTCCTAATGTACTTTACAGTCTTTCAGTATATGCACACAGAGGTCGGTTAGATTCTCCTCAGTATGCACATAGAGGTGAGGCAGATTCTCCTCAGTATATACACACAGAAGAGCATTAGATTCTCCTCAGTATAGAGGTGAGGTAGATTCTCCTCAAGATACAAAACACTTCCCTAGGCTTTATGGTTTCTGAGAAAAGAACTATCTCATGTATTGTGGATTTTCACAAAGTTTTTCACGCTTGGAATTGAATATTGAAGTTGTGACCCCTTTACTTTTCCTATTTAGGACGTAAAGAATGGTCGTGCCAAATTTCATGCTTGTACGACATCGGGAAGTTAGAGAATTAGATTAGGTACATAACATAAGGGGTCACTTACTTTTGCACTTAGAATTGAATAATTGAGTTGTGACCCCTTTACTTTTCCTATTTAGGACCTAAAGAATGGTCATGTCAAATTTCACGTTATTATAACTCCGGGAAGTTAGAGAATTAGTGGCAAGTTAAGGCCCATTTAGACTCAACAATTCTCGCTCAAAAATCGCTTAAAGCCATCTTTTGAGTGAGAATTGTTGGGTATAACTGCATGGACATCGTGCAGTTTTAGTGCACAAGTTGTTCATCATTGTCTTTCAGCAAACTGAAAGAGAACGATGAGCCTTATCAGTTCTGCATGCAGAGTTCTCAGCGGGACACCGCTGATACTATTGTTTCAGCTGGTATCCCACTTGGAGAACACAGCCAGAGTATGAAGAAGACAGCGCTCTAGCTGTGTTCTGCATACCCCGCTCGGAGCGCTCAGCTATATACCAGCTGTGCGCTCCGAGAAGGAATCAGCTGTATGCAGAAGACAAGCAGCGCAGCTTGTCTTCTGCATATCCCGCTTGGAATGCTCAGCTGTACACCAGCTGTGTGCTCTGAGAAGACAACAGCTGTATACAGAAGATGTTTGAGCGAATTTTGAGCGATCATCTTGCCGTGTAAAGGCACACAATGATTTTCGCTCATAAGATGTCTTTTAAGTGACTTTTGAACAAGAAGTTGTGTCTAAATGGGCCTTTAGTCAGTCAGTCAATCAGTCAGTGAGTTACATGAAAAATAATGTGGCAGCATCCAGGTTGCAAAAAGAAGTATCAAAGCTTTTTTCTCCCATGACATAAACGTAAACTACAGAACATCCCGCAAAAAATTAGCCCTTGCTCAACTACATCGACGAAAAAATAAAAAAGTTATTGCGCGCACAAAATGACCGCAGAAAATAATTGAAAAAAATTAAATATCTTTAAAAAAAAATGCAAGTACTACAGCAAAAAAAATACTATATAAGTTTGGTATCGTAGTAATCGTACTGACCCATAGAATAAAAATATCAGGTCGTTTTTGTTGGTTTGTGCGCCGTAGAAACAGGACGCACCGAAATATAGTGGAATGTCATTTTTTTTCCATTTCTCTCCGCTAAGAATTTTTAAAACGTTTTTCAGTAAATTATATGGTACAATAAATAAAGCCATTGAAAAATACAACTCATCCCGCAAAAAACAAGCCCTCATACAGCAACGTCGATGGATAAATAAAGGAACTACGATTTTTTAAAAGGGAGTAGGAAAAAACAAAAATGGAAAAATGCAAAAAAGCACCGTCACTAAGGGGTTAAGTTGGAAATGAACCTAAAATGATTAAAAACACGGTATTTTAACAGGTGTGTGCAGAGTTTTTATATCCACTGTATGTGTGTGTGTGTATAAAAATATGTAATATGTACATTTTTGCATGTTTTTGTATGTAATTGTCTAAGAAAACATGAGAAATCAAAGCACGTTTGTTATGTTATCTGTATGAAATTAAACTACTATGCATCAGAAAATCACATAATCCTTAGGTCCAATGCACACGGACGTATTTGCATTGCCGAATCCGGAGCGGGAGTTCACCTCCGGATTCCACAGCCAATACTGCCCATAGACAGTCTATGGAAAACACCTGAGCGAAAATCAATTGCGATTTTTCGCTTGCAGAGGCAAAAATGCATCATGCTCTATTTGAGCGCGAATTCAGCGACAACGGCTTCCATTGAAGTCAATAGAGGCCCTCCAATCCGCGACCCTTCCACGGCGGAATCCGAGCTGGTGCCCAGCTGGTGACCCTTGCGTACCTGTCCGGATGCTCTTCTTCTATGCTGCGGATTTGCTGGCGCGGCACAATCTGTACCGCACATGTGCTGACCGGCACATCCACAGCACAGAAGAAGAGCATCCGGACAGGTACGCAACGATCACCAGCCGGGCACCGACCAGGTCATGTGCATTCGGCCATAAATAAATCATTGCAATGACGGTAATAATAACATGCACTTGTCCAAAAGTTTGCATGCCCTTAGATCTTATAGTGTTTTGTCTCCATTTACATCAATGATTTCTGTAATATGCAGTCTTTTGTAATATTACAGTTATACCGCTATAGTTACGCTTTGGTAATAAGTTAACACAGCATACTGAGTAATTAGTAAACACATTACTAACTGAAGCTTCTAGTTGTTACCTAGGAGGAGCTATAAACTCTTAGATACTGTACTGGTTCCGACCAGTCCTTTTACTCTGTTAGACTTGGATGGACAAGCTCCTCAATATGTAACAGGGCGGCCGTTTTTTCACTGTCTGCTGGTCACTGCAACTCTGGAATTGGCTCATCCACAGTCCAGACCACATCAGCAATGACTCCTTAATACTCTGTCTCTCACTAGTTTACCACCTTGTCTTATAGTGGCTATGTTCTGCCTTTGCTGCACAGTACTGCTCAGGCCACTTAGGTCTCACAGTCTCTGAATCCAATCTACCGGCTTGTCTTGTTGTGGATAAACTCAGGCTTTGTTACATAGCAACACTCAGGCATCTAAATTTTTAAGCCTTTTCCTTGTGTCTCATGGTGGCTGCATTCAGGCGTTCTTGCCAAGTACTTTCGTAGCAAGCCCCTTTGGTGCCACATGTGGTCACTCTACACTTTTTCTTTTTTTAGTGCCAACTCTCCCCTTTTATTAACTATTCTGACTGCTCCTGTTAACATACTGGTACCAGAATGTTTGCCAGCTCATCACCAGCAAGCTTTGTATGGGCCTACTCTGAACCTTAGCATCTTTTGTAAGCCTGCAACCAGAAAATCATGTTTTCTGATGCCCATCTATACAATGAAAACTATGTCATCTTTTATAGCACTTGTTGGTAGGTTGACTTGGAGACATCAGCCATTAAGCTTCTGTTAACAACACCAAGAGGAACAAGGAAGTAATCATTGGCTTATTGCTTTTCTCCTAATGTCAAGACCTGGCTAGACATGTCGTGCCACAAGGCATTCACCTACCCAACACTGAACCGTAGCAATGAGGATGTGCTCACTTATTCCAATTAATACTATGTAACTAAAAACTATTTGCAGCATAACCACTTGGAAACCAAACAGATCTTACATAATTGTTTTTCTAAACCATGTAAAACGTGCAATATAGAATTATATTTCCAAATTCTTGTTCAAACATGATTAAAGGAATTCAGTAAGGTCACCTCAGCTTCTTTCTATTGGTATAAGTGACTGGGGCAGTACTGAGGTAAGACTCTTCTTAACTGAGTTACTTCAGTGTGTTGCGATCTTGTGTAACAGCCTGTGTATGGATATGCAGACCTCTTATAGACCTCCACAATTGGAGGCTGCTGACGTAGCCTACATAAGTTTACTAATCTTTTATACTTAGTGATATCTGCAGTGTCTACATACTAACTTTTTTTGTTCTAGGGGAGTAAAGAATCTGCCCCAAAACAATCTAATGCTAAGAAATGGATTAAAAAGTATGCTACCTGTAATAAAAAAGCTACAGGATACATATAAAAACAGCTTTGTCAATCTTGTATAATATATGTAATTAATGAAGAAAGATCCTTTTTCCTGGCAGAATTAAAATCCATGATTAGGGAGGAAGTGCAATTCTCTACTGCCAGTCTACCCTCCCCTCATACCCATACTTATGTGCTACAGCGTAATAGAATCCCATTCTAATTCATTCTCTGAGGAAATTGAACATATTTGTCTGAGAATGAGACTGAAGAAGAGACCTCCCATATAATGTCTTTGGGAGAGGATAAAAAATATGATTTTTCTTCAGAAGATTTGGAGGATTTGATAAAAGCTGTTAGAGAAACCATGAACCTAGAATGTATACAACAATCTAGGTGAATTCAAGATGAGATATTTGATGGATTGAGAACTAGGAGGAAAACAGTTTTTCCTGTAAATGAAACACTCAGAGACCTTAAAAGTAGAATGGGAAGGAGCAGAGAAAAAGTTATTCATGTCCAGAAAATTCAAAAACCGTTTGCTACTTGATCCACAGGATACTAAGGATTTGGATGATATTCCAAAAATTAATATACCAGTGGCAAAGGTGGCAAAAATTCCACTATACCCTTTGAAAATGTGACTCAGCTTAAAGATTCAATGGATGGCTTATCTTGCTAGTGAGGAAAATACCATGCCCCTAATTGTGGCAGTCCGGTACGTGAATGGAGCCATGGTCACTAACCTTGAGCTCCTCAATAAGGCCGCATCCACACGGGTGATTTTCCTGCGAGATTTTGTAGCGATGCAACAGCACTACAAATCGCATGTATGTGGAGCCCATGCTTTCCTATGGGTTCTTCCATACGAGCTATGCTTTGTAGCCTGCTACATTGCGAGACTACAAAATCGCTGCATGCACTACACAGCCATGATTTGCATACAAAAGAAACACAGAATGGAAAATCCAGAAATTCCTTGTGTTATATAATCGTATCCTTCGGGAGAGGATCTTACCACTGTCTATGCGTGAGGCCATGATGATTTTAATTCCCAAACCTGGGAAGGACCCAGGGGAATGTGGCTCATACCGACCCATCTCCCTCCTTAACAATTATATTAAAATCCTAACTAAAATACTGGCAATATGTATTAATAGGGTCCTTAGTCATACACGCTGATCAATCGGAATTCATGCCGGGCAAGAATGAATGTTAGATGACTCTTCACTAACCTTGCGCTCTCACACCCCAATTGGGGGAAATGCACTCTGGTCTTTATTGATCAAGCTAAGGCCTTTGATTCAGTAGAATGGAGACAATAGTGGAAGGTGATGTCTTGTTTCGGGTTTTGGGTGAACTTTATTAAATAGATACAAATGCTGTATTATTTCCTGGTGGCCTGGATACGCAGGAACACTTATATATCTAAGCAGTTCTCCTTTGCTAAAGGAACATATCAGGGCTGCCCTCTGCCCCCAACACTCTTTGCTATTGTAATTGACCCAGTAGTAATTCAGATCCGAGCGTCAAATGCAGTTATGGGGTTTCGGTTGAGAGCTTACTCGGACGATACTCCTTTTATTCTTGCAGGACCCAGAGGCCTCTTTAGCTGCAATACTCTCCATTTTTAACACCAGGATGAAGGTTAATTGTGAAAAGACTGGATTGCTGGATAGAGCCTCCTACCTTGGAATAGTGGTGCGAAAGTTTGCTGATCATTTCTATGCGGACAACCTTACCCCCCTTCTGGAATGGGCAGGAGCTACAGCAACCCGATGTGCCCAACTTCCACAAACGTTAGTAGGTCATATACACCTAATTATAATAAAGTTACTACCTAAATATTTGTATATATATTACAGACCACACCCATTTTGATCCCTAAAAGCTTTTTTTACAACTTTATGAAAGATTCTCCTCCCTATACTGTGGCTATCCTCCCTGAGAATTAAACTAGGAACTCTCTGCCTATCCATGGAGGTTGGGGGGCTAGCCCTTCCCCATTTCTACTACTATTACCTGGCTAGTCAGCTAGTATGTGCGAAGTGGTGACTATCCTCTACTGACTATGACCCAGTGATAGGGCTTGAACACAGAATAGTAGGTCATGACCAAAGTTTGAGAGCATTATTGCTAAGGGGCCTGAATTAACATATAACTATCTTACCTATACACATATGGGTGACCCTTAAAGTTTGGAATACTGCCCTCTACTTGATACTTGATGAGGCAGCAAAATGGTCCCCTCACATTCCCCTATGGAGCAATCCTAACCTCCCACACTTGCAGGACATGACAAACACTATTTTCTGGAGACGCTATGCAATAACTACTTGGGTGCTGTAGAAAATGGTGTTCTTAGCACTTTTTCACAATTACAAATATGATTGGACCTTCCTAATAACTCCCTTTTCAGGTATTTCCAACTCCGTCACGCCCTTGGAGCCCAATTTAGGGTCCTGAACATCCTCCTTGCTCTGACCTGGCTAGAAGAGCTGGCACTGATGGCCAGCACTCTAAAGCTACTCTTTTATTTTATAAACAACTGGCAAGTAATCTTACTTCACATTTAAACTTCACAGCAGAGTGTCTCACCTTGCCGCTAGCCTCTGCTTGTATGCATCCTTACTTCACTGAGAAATCGGACTCTGGAAAATGGGGCTCAGGTATACCAGACCTAGACTCAGATGACCAAAGCGGCTTCTTGGCCCGCTTAGGGCCACCCTTGATTAGTAGAAGAGACAGGCTAATTCAAGTTAAGTTTCTCTACAAAATCTATTATACTCCCACTCACTTTTGTAGCATGGGCCTAATTCCCAATGCAGACTGTCCAAGATGCTTGATGAGTGCGGGCACAATCATGCATATGTTTTGGGAATGCCATGTTCTGCAGACCTATTGGAGGGATATCCTCAAATTTATGAAGATGCACTTAGGAGCCCCTCGCATCCTGCATACTAAAATTTGTCTCTTTGGCCTTGTGGAAGACATTCCAGTTGACACAACAACACATACTCTATACAAACTGCTGTTCTTTTATGCTAGAAAAATGATATTGCTATACTGGAAACACCCCAAAAACCTACTAGAGCTGTCTGGCATTGTGAAGTAAATGGGGTCATCCCTTTACACAAATGGACATATATGGCCCGAGGTTGCCTGCCAAATTTGCCAAAATATGGGGTCAATGGGTTGACTGCCTTAATACTGCATCAGGTGTATCTGACTACTCCCTCTTCCCTGTAAGAATTGAAGGTCTCTCTTCTCTTACTCTACGAGTATACTAAGAGTTTCCTGTGTAGACAGTCGTCTCGTGGGTAAAGTTTAAAGTTTATTGTATTATTATTGTGATTCCACAGGTTCCGGAATCTTGGTTTCGGTATTCCTGAAAGCGGGTGGGGGAGATAATGAGAGGGTATTGGCAACTTTAAAGGACTGAAAAAGTTCTGATGACCAAATCTTGTAAAATATTACTGATGTTCCTTTCCTTTTTTCTATTTGTACTGTATTATATGAAAATGCTCAATAAATGGTCCTTAAAAAAAAAGATACAGCTGACAGTTTACTTAAAAAAGCACAAGAATAATCCTCAACCATAATCAATACTATTGTAGCAGGCACTTCGATTGCTAGATCTATATTCCTTTGGATCAATCACTTTTGAGTCTTATTTATCTAAATGTACACCTAGAGAAGCGATTATAGAATTTACACCTTTATTAGGATCCGCAACTAGATTTTTGGCAGATGCCACAGCCGAAACTGTTAGAAATGCAGCTAGAAATGGTGCTCTGACTAATTGTACCAGAAGAGCACTGTGGCTGAGATCTTGGATGTGGGATACCCTATCCAAGAACTTTGCGCTATTCCTTTTTAAAGCTCTTATATTTTTGGCCCAATTCTGGAATAGATATTACAGAAAGTGCAGCGAATAAAAAGGGGTTTCCTGAGGTAAAGGTAAAAAAATTTTTTTTTCATTTTGACCCTTTCAGAAACAACATTCCCAGAATTCATCATAATATAAAGGAAAAGATTAAACAGGCAGATGGAGTGATCCAAAAAGGAAACAAAGGAAAATATTTCGCCCTTAACCCCAATAATAACTCCCAATCAAAACAATGACTCCAGAACTCTGGGGGGGGGGGGGGGGAGGAAATCGGCTTTTAGACTTTGCCATGGGTACTACAAATCATAAAGGAGAGATACAAAATAGCACTTGACCGCATTCCCCCCAAAAAGTTTATCACTAAGTGTCACTCACCGTTTCTTCTAGGAGATATCGACAAGCTGTTGTAATTAGGTGTCATTTTTCGAAATCCGCAGGAAGAGTGATTTCAAGCCATTATTCTCATTTTTTCTTGAGAAAAAAGCGATTGTTCTTTCAGGATAATAATAAATTTAAAAAATCGCAAACAGATCAATAACATACAGGCGCTTTAATATGGAGTCCACCCATTGGGGTTCGATCATGTCAAACCAACTTGATCAGCTTCTACAATGAACTAAGTTCTAGGCTGGACTGGGGAGAATCTTGTATATCTAGATTTGCAAAGCATTTGAAACCGTGCCACATACATGGCTAATATTTAAAATGAGACAGCACGGTCTGGGCGAAAACGTGTGTAGCTGGGTTAAGAACTGGCTCGGAGATAGGTGGTAATAAATGGTTCGGATTCTGATTGGGCCACCATTGCTAGTGATGTGCCACAGGGTTCAGTATTGGGTCACATTCTGTTCATATTTATCAATGACCTGATAGAGAGACTGCACAGAAAAATATAGATATTTTCAGATGGTACAAAATTATACAAGATAATTAATACAATGGAGGACAATATACAGCTGCAAAAAGGTAAATTGGCTTCTACCTCATTGGGTTTTTCTGTCTTCCTCTGGATCAACATGGTGGGGTTGTGGAAACAGACTAAACTGGATGGACATTTTATCTTTTTTCAGCCTAGCATACTACATTACTACATATCCGTTCGGCAATAAATATAATAAAACATAATACAGTCATTTGTACAGTAGATCTAAAGGATTGCGTATTACCACATCCACATTCACAGACAGTAACTTCAATATGTAAAGTTCCCAATTCAGAATGGTCGGGAAATCTTACATTACCAATTTGTCTGTCATCCATTCTAGATTTCATTGTCTCTCTGAACTGTCAAAAGAGTTGTGGTAGAAATTATTGAATTCCTCAGGCAGAGATGTCCTAATAGCTGGAGGATTTTCTCTTGATCGCAGATTCATTGGAAATTCTTCAACAGAATCTGGAAATAGTCTTACAACTTCTCAGCACAAAATCTTGGAATTACGGGCAGTTGAGCATTGTCCTGGAAACCTTGTTCAAAGCTGAATCTTCTGTAATAAATTCCCACATAAAAGTTATATTAGACAACGTAACAGCGGTAGCATTTCTTTACCATCAAGGCAGTACATGGTACAATCTTCTCCATTATCTGGCTTGGGAAATTTTAAAATGGGAAGAATGGAAGGTTCTTTTGATTCCTGCAGTACATATGAATGGTTTGGAGAACCAAAAGGCAGACTTCCTGAGTAACAACCTGGAGAAAGGTGCTTAAATCTAGATGTTTTCCAAACAGTTGTTCTCAAATGGGACCTCTTCAGGTACCCTTGTTTGCCATGAGGAAGAATACAAAAGCAAATATTTTTTTCCCTAGATCTGAGGGACAATTTCTTGGCAGAAGATGCATTATCTAATCCTTGGCAGATGAATCTAGCTTATTGTTTCCTCCTTTTCCACTGACACCTCTAACACTGAAAATGATTTTCGAATCTTCAGCCAAAGTAATCATGATAGCTCCATGCTGGCCAAAATGCAGTTGGCTTCTACTGCTAAAAAGTCTAACCTTAGAGGAACCCTTCCTTCTCTGGGTAAATAAGGATATACTTCACCAGGACCCACCTCTTTTACCAAAAAGTTCAAGATCTGAACCTGACAGCATGGTTCCTGAGAGGACAATACTCAGACATAATGGTCTTTTGGATCATGTGATTGCCACTATACAACATAGTCATAAACCAGTTACTTCCTCTTTATAAGAAAGTAAGAAAAAAGTTTTGCTCATGGTACAGCAGATATCCCAAGTATCTTCTGCAGGACAGATTTAACAAAGGATTAAGTCCTAGTGCGCTTAAGGTCCAGATTTCTGCTTTGGGTGGTTACTTGGACTTTTCTCTGGCAGAAAATAATTTAATTAAACGACATATAAAAGCAATCCTAAGAGTAGACCTCATCTCAGAAAGGCAATTTCCCCTTGCATTTTAAATGTAGTGCTTAAAGGTCTAACTATAGACCCATTTGAACCATTATAATCGGTCGCTTTAAAATATGTCTTTCAAAACTGCTTTCCCAGCTGCAATTACTTTTTCTAAAAACCTTTCAGGATAGAATTGTATACCCAAAGTGGCCACAGTCTTTCATTGCAGTGAAGAAATAATTCTGCCTTCCTTTTGTACAGATCGTAAAAATTCTCAGGAAGAAAGCTTCCACGCTGTGGAAGTGAGAAGAGCAACCTTGGTTTGCCTTATCACTACTAAAGATTGGAAGATAGATTCCAACCTCTTTGTACAGTTTGGAGGAAAAAACAGAGGAAAGAAGGCATCAAAAGACACTTTGGCTCGATAGTTAAAATCTATAACACTAGTGACTTAAAAAAAACCCAAATCTTGACTCGCCATTGTAGATCAGAGCCTATTTGACAAGAGCGATTTCAATATCATGAGCAGAAAGGGCAGAAGCTATAGAACAGATATGTAAAGCAGTCACATGGTCTAATATTCGTACGTTCTGTAGACATTACAGATTGGACATTGTAACCAGTCAGGATTTAACCTTTGGGAAAAGAGTCCTCCAGGCTGTTGTCCTTCCATAAAATTGATTAATCTGATATTCCTCCTGCGTGCTGTCATGACGGATGACTTGAAAATAGGAATTAAACCTAAGGTAATTGGTTTTGCAGGAGTCCCTCATGACAGCACCATCTCCCCTCCCACTTTAAAGTTCTACTTGTAATATTAACAGCAATTTAAGAAGTAGGTGGAGTAGGGGGTAGGGAGGGTTTTTTTTAACTTTTCTTCCTTTCCTTTCAGAGGTCAAGGGAACTATCTCCTGTGTGCTGTCATGAGGGAAACCTCCTAGAAAACCAATTACCAGTGGGTCTCATTCCTGCTTTACACAACATGGATTGGAGTAAGTAAGCATAGCGAGCAGCAGCATTAATACAATATTTGTTTTAACCATTGCTAATGTAGGGTTCAACCTGATTTTTAATTGCAGAAAATGTTCAGTCTATTTATATGGTCTATTAAAGTAAAATATTTAGGTACTTTCCTATTGTTATATATGAAATTAGGTTAATGTGTCACTTGTGGTTTGTACAGTAGCTAAGACTAAATCTATGGAATTGGAGGATTGGTGCCTCAAAGATATTGTATGACTGATGCGTTTAGTCTCTGCATTAGGGATAAAGAATTTGTTTGCTTTTATGTTGTGCATAGGCATTAATTGCAGAGATCCTTCAGAAAAAGCATAGCAAAACAAACCCAAGTGGCAGGTCCCTGGCGATTAACTGTTGATGACTTTGAAGATGGTGTCGCTAACCAGGGTGCAGGCTGGGATTACATCCTATCCACCAGGGGGACCTCTGCAAGCACTGGCCGCTTGTGTGCTGGTATGTTGGGGCTAATGTCCCTAAATGGTGGGCAGGACATTATGAGAAGGCCGAGGGCTGTGTGATGTTCTCTGTGTCGGAATAGTCATCAGATATCCCTGTTGTGCACACTTTAATGGTTTATTATCAACTTTCACTTTCTGTCCAGTCCAGCTATACAACAGTTTGAGTTTGTGCATCGATTATATGTTGGCAATAATACAACAAAGCCGTTTCAGGCTGGGTTTTTTGAGCAAAGAAAACAATCTTCTCGCTGAGCAAGTGTAACCAGAGTTTCAAGTCCTTTAGCGCAACCGCACCAGTTACCGTATTTTGCGATCTGGATACTCAGTCCAAGTACACTAGTGCCATTTGGTAACTGACAGAATAAAGTCGGGTACTGGCGGACACAATCTGTTATCGCAAGGACCCCCTGGGTGTGACCATTCAAAGAGAAAATGCAGTTGTGGCATTGCTTCTTCTTCTATGCCAGTAGAACACTTTGGTGCTGGTCACCCCGTTGGTCCAGAACACATTCTGTAGCGGAGCTCTTTCACTGGCTTCCTTCTCTCACTGAAGCCCACTCAACCTACTTCCTGCCTAGAAACTGACCAGAGGTTACAAGAGATTAGAGGAAGAACAGACAGACCCAGAGACCCCTGCTATATCCTTTGGCTTCCATGCTCTATGATTTATATAAAAGATACAATTATCCAAATGTCACATCATGCTGAAATAACATAGCATCATGGCTACATACTTTTACAACCTATCTTAAGGATAGGTCAGCAAATTTTTTTTTCCTGGAAAACCCCATTAATATATTTAGAATTTTACAAATTTATTGCAAAATACTTATTAATACATACTTATTAATGAAATGACTTCAGGTTAAATCGCTGCTGACTATATGTGGTCAGAATTAGAAGATAAGCTATGTAAAGTCAGAGTCATTTTCAAATATTACACCTTATCATGGACTGAATTTAATTAGCATGCATGCTGCATACCTGTATAATAATACAGTAGGCAAGAAACACGTGTGAAAGTATATAATGAAACGTCCATTAAGATAGCTTGTTAATTAACAAGTTAGATGGGATAAAATCTGCAGTATCGACCAAACCCATTTAGCATTAGGATTGTCCTCACAGTGGCATTTGAGGACAAGATGATGGAAAGTTATTGATGTTTGAAGCTCTATTATCGTTAGTAAGATATATAACATTATTAGCCTACTTAAAAAATCTTTACTTGAAAAGTCATGAACTATAGTTACTATTAACATTAATCATACAATAAACCTCATTTTCACCGCAGATCTCATGACCTGAATATTGATTGTAATGCTAATCATTGAGTTCATATGTTTCAGCCACACCCATTGCAAACAGGAGCATAAAATCCAGAACACATGTATACGATCTCAATAGATAAACATAGACAGTAGTATAGGTCCTAAAAATATACAGTATATGGATCTCACCAATGCCACAAGTCAGTTTGTGAAATTTCTGATATTTTAGTTTTGCTTTGGTCAACTGTGAGTGCTAGTATTGTGGAGTGAAATCATTTAGAAGTAACAACAGTTCATCCACAAAGTGGCACCATTATGCAAGCACACAGAATGTGGCTGTAGAGTGCTACAGTGCACGGCACGTAAAATTCTGGTATTTGTGCCGGGACAAAATAAGATATTTGACTATGTTATTCTGTCAAGCACTAATTCTGGAAACAAAACAAAACCTAGTCAAATGGAGACCTTATTGGTCTCTATTTGTCTAATGACAGCGTAAAGTTTTGTTTGGGTTTCATCTGAATATAATTTTTAGGCATTCAGACAAAACCCCCAAATGAAACCCAGAGAGATGGCAGTGTGCCACAAATGGCATCAGACCATGCAGATGCTATGGATTCCATAAGGCAGTGGGGCCTTGGACCCAAATGGCTCCACCACCTGTCCATTAATCGGGCTCTCCCAAAGCTCTGGCTTGCAGAATAAATTTGCCATCACCACGGCCTCAGGCAGAGAGTTCTATAGTCTCACTGCTCTTACAGCAAAGAATCCCCTTCTATAATGAGGTAGAAACCTTCTTTACTCGAGACGTAGAGCATGCCCCTTGTTACTGTCACAGTTCTGGGTATTAACAGATAGTGGGAGAGATCTCTGTATTGTTCCCTGGTATATTTATACATAGCTAGTAGGTCCCCCCTAAATCCTCTTTTTTCTAAACTAAATAATCCTAATTTTGATAACCTCTTTGGGTATTGTAGTCCACCCATTCCATTTATTACTTTCGTTGCCTGCCTTTGAGCCAACTCAAGCTTTGATATGTCCTTCTTGAGTACCGATGCCCCAAACTGTACACAATATTCCATGTGTGATCTGACCAACGACTTTTAAAGAGGAAGAACAATGTTCTCATCATGTGCCCCTAGACCTCTTTTGATGCACCCCGTGACCCTATTTACCTTGGCAGCAGCTGTCTGACACTGGTTGTTCCAGCTAAGCTTACAGTTAACTAAAATATCCAAGTCTTTTTCCATGTCAGTATTACCCAGTGGGTTCCCATCAAACTACTAATGACCACTTGACCGTGCGTATGTATGTTTGTGTGTGGGTGCTTCTCCTGCTCTGCCCCCAGTGACGTCATCGCAGGTACTACAACATGTATAAAACACAGAGCATGACCAACAGAAGACCAACACAGTTAGGGCTCTTGGAAAAGGATGACAAAAATAACAAAGTGATAGCACAACTAAGCCATTATTATCTCAGACACAACTCAGCGGTTCTGACAGCAGACACCGACCTACCACCACCACAAAGATCCGATGGGCTGAAGGACCTGCAGTGATGTCACTGCTATGGGAGGAGCCATTGTGCAATTTGGTAGAAAGTACTGCATACTGGCCTGTAATGACGTCACTATCATGATATCACCTGTGTGGGTGCAGTGAGAGATCACATGACCACAGGCTGATCACTGTATCCAGGAGTCTGCTGAGCTGGTAATGTGTGGAAATCAGCATGGCTGTACCACAGCTGTGTGTGTGTAATGTGTGGGAATCAGGATAGATGTAGTAGAGCTGTGTGTGTGTAATGTGTGGGAATCAGGATGGATGAA